>NW_027488741.1:300000-477620 GCF_050948215.1 Halictus rubicundus | reverse complement strand
ATAGGATAGAGGATAGGATAGGATAGAGATAGGATAGGATAGAGGATAGGATAGGATAGAGGATAGGATAGGATAGAGGATAGGATAGGATAGAGGATAGGATAGGATAGGAGGATAGGATAGGATAGAGGATAGGATAGGATAGAGGATAGGGATAGGATAGAGGATAGGATAGGATAGAGGATAGGATAGGATAGAGGATAGGATAGGATAGAGGATAGGATAGGATAGAGGATAGGATAGGATAGAGGATAGTGATAGGATAGAGGATAGGATAGAGGATAGGATAGGATAGAGGAAAGGATAGGATAGAGGATAGGATAGGATAGAGGATAGAGGATAGAGGATAGAGGATAGGATAGGATAGAGGATAGAGGATAGGATAGGATAGAGGATAGAGGATAGGATATGATGGAGGATAGGATAGGATAGAGGATAGGATAGGATATAGATAGGATAGGATAGAGGATAGGATAGGATAGAGGAATAGGATAGGGATAGAGGATAGGATAGACGATAAGATAGGATAGAGCATAGGATAGGATAGAGGATAGGATAGGATAGAGGACAGGATAGGATACAGGATTGGATAGGATACAGGATAGGATAGGGATAGAGGATAGGATAGGATAGAGGATAGGATAGGATAGGATGAGGATAGGATAGGATAGAGGATAGGATAGGATAGAGGATAGGATAGGATAGAGGATAGGATAGGATAGAGGATAGGATAGGATAGAGGATAGGATAGGATAGAGGATAGGTTAGGATAGAGGATAGGATACGATAGAGGATAGGATAGGATAGAGGATAGGATAGAGGATAGGATAGGATAGAGGATAGGATAGGATAGGGAGGGATAGGATAGGATAGAGGATAGAGGATAGAGGATAGGATAGGATAGAGGATAGAGGATAGGATAGGATAGAGGATAGGATAGGATAGAGGATAGGATAGGATAGAGGATAGGATAGGATAGAGGATAGGATAGGATAGAGGATAGGGATAGGATAGAGGATAGGATAGAGGATAGGATAGGATAGAGGAAAGGATAGGATAGAGGATAGGATAGGATAGAGGATAGAGGATAGAGGATAGGATAGGATAGAGGATAGGATAGGATAGATGATAGGATAGGATAGAGGATAGGATAGGATAGAGGATAGGATAGGATAGGAGGATAGGATAGGATAGAGGATAGGATAGGGGATTTGATAGGATAGAGGATAGGATAGGATAGAAGATATTATAGGATAGAGGATAGATGATAGGATAGGATAGAGGATAGGATAGGGGATAGGATAGAGGATAGGATAGGGGGATAGGATAGGATAGAGGGATAGGATAGGATAGGATAGGATAGAGGATAGGATAGGATAGAAGATAGGATAGGATAGAGGATAGCATAGGATAGAGGATAGGATAGGATAGAGGATAGGATAGGATAGAGGATAGGGATAGGATAGAGGATAGAGGATAGAGGATAGGATAGGATAAGGATAGAGGATAGGATAGGATGGAGGGATAGGATAGGATAGAGGATAGGATAGGATATAGGATAGGATAGGATAGAGGATAGGATAGGATAGAGGAATAGGATAGGATAGGATAGAGGATAGGATAGGATAGAGGATAGGATAGGATAGATCGAGGATAGGTTAGGATGCGATAGGATACGTGGCACTTCACGCTTCGACTTCACTCTTCACTCTTCTTACTTCACTTCACTCTCTTCACTCTTCACTCTTCACTTCACGTCAGTGTCTTCACTTCACTTCACTCTTCACTTCACTTCACTGCTTCACTTCACTTCACTCTTCACTTCACTTCACTCTTCACTTCACTTCACTCGTTGCACTTCACTTCACTCTGTCACTTCACTTCACTCTTCACTTCACTTCACTCTTCACTTCACTTCACTCTTCACGTTCACTTCACTCTTCACTTCACTTCACTCGTCACTTCACTCGTCACTTCACTTCACCTTCCCTTCACTTCACTCTTCACTCACTTCACTCTTCACTCTTCACTCTTCACTCTTCACTTCACTTCACTCTTCACTCTTCTCTTCACTGCACTCTTCACTCTTCACTTCACATCATTCTTCACTTCACTTCACTCTTCACTTCACTTCACACGTCACTTCACTTCACTCTTCACTTCACTTCACTCTTCCACTTCACTTCACTCTTCACTTCACTCCTCACCTCACTTCACTCTCCACTTCACTTCACTCTTCACTTCACTTCACTCTTCCCTGTCACTGTCTCCCTGCAATTCACTTCACCCTTCACTTCACTTCACTCTTCACTTCACTTCACTCTTCACTTCACTTCACTCCTCACTTCACTTCACTCTTCACTTCACTTCACTCTTCACTTCACTTCACTCTGTCCCTTCACTTCACCCTTCAATTCACTTCACCCTTCCCTGCACTTCAGATTCTTCACTTCACTGTCTTGTCTTCACTTCACTTCACCCTTCACTTCACTCCATTCTTCACTTCACTTCACTCTTCACTTCACTTCACTCTTCACTTCACTCTTCAATTCACTCACCCTTCACTTCACTTCACTCTTCACTTCACTGTTCAAATCACTTCTCTCTTCACTTCACTTCACTCTTCACTTCACTTCACGTCAGTCACTTCACTTCACTCTTCACTTCACTTCACTCTTCACTTCACTTCACTCTTCACTTCACTTCACTCTTCACTTCACTGTCACTCTTCACTTCACTTCACTCTTCACTGCACTTCACTCTTCACTACACATCACTCTTCACTTCACTTCACTCTTCACTTCACTCTCCACTTCACTTCACACTTCACTTCACTTCACTCTTCACTTCACTTCACTCTTCCACTTCACTTCACTCTGCACTTTACTTCACTCTACACTTCACTTTCAAATCACTTCACTTCACTCTTCACTCATCACTTCACTTCTCTCTTCACTTCACTTCACTCTTCACTTCACTTCACTCCTCACGTTCACTTCACTCTTCACTCCACTTCACTCTTCACTTCACTTCACTTCACCCCTTCACTTCACCCCACTCTTCACTTCACTTCACTCTCCCCTTCTCTTCACCCTCAATGCACTTCACTCTTCACTTATCACTTCACTTCACTCTTCACTTCACTTGTCAATCACTTCACTCTTCACTGCACTCACTCTCACGTCACTTCACTCTTCACTTCACTTCACTCTTCACTTCACTTCACTCCTCACTTCACTTCACTCTTCACTTCACTTCACTCTTCACTTCTCTTCACTCTTCACTTCACTTCACTCTTCACTTCACTTCACTCTTCACTTCACTTCACTCTTCACTTCACTTCACTCTTCACTTCACTTCACTCTTCACTTCACTTCACTCTTCACTTCACTTCACTCTTCACTTCACTCTTCACTTCACTTCACTCTTCCCTTCACTTCACTCTTCACTTCACTTCACTCTTCACTCTTCACTCTTCACTCTTCACTTCACTTCACTCTTCACTCTTCACTTCACTTCACTCTTCACTCTTCACTTCACATCACTTCTTCACTTCACTTCACTCTTCACTTCACTTCACACTTCACTTCACTTCACTCTTCACTTCACTTCACTCTTCCACTTCACTTCACTCTTCACTTCACTCCTTCACCTCACTTCACTCTCCACTTCACTTCACTCTTCACTTACTTCACTCTTCCCTTCACTTCACCCTTCAATTCACTGCACCTCTTCACTTCACTCCTTCACTTCACTTCACTCTTCACTTCACTTCACTTCACTCTTCACTTCACTTCACTCTTCACTTCACTTCACTCTTCACTTCACTTCACTCTTCACTTCACTTCACTCTTCACTTCACTTCACTCTTCACTTCACTTCACTCTTCACTTAACTTCACTCTTCACTTCACCTCACTCTTCACTTCACTTCACTCTTCACTTCACTCTTCACTTCACTTCACTCTTCACTTCACTTCACTCTTCACTTCACTTCACTCTTCACTCTTCACTCTTCACTTCACTTCACTCTTCACTCTTCACTTCACTTCACTCTTCATCTTCACTTCACTCTTCACTTCACTTCACTCTTCACTTCACTTCACTTCACTCTTCACTTCACTTCACTCTTCACTTCACTTCACTCTTCACTTCACTTCACTCTTCACTTCACTGTCACTCTTCACTTCACTTCACTCTTCACTTCACTTCACTCTTCACTTCACTTCACTCTTCACTTAACTTCACTCTTCACTTCACCTCACTCTTCACTTCACTTCACTCTTCACTTCACTCTTCACTTTCACTTCACTCTTCCCTTCACTGTCACTCTTCACTTCACTTCACTCTTCACTCTTCACTCTTCACTTCACTTCACTCTTCACTCTTCACTTCACTTCACTCTTCACTTCACTTCACTCTTCACTTCACTTCACTCTTCACTTCACTTCACTCTTCACTTCACTTCACTCTTCACTTCACTTCCCTCTTCACTTTACTTCACTCTTCACTTCACTTTCAAATCACTTCACTTCACTCTTCACTCATCACTTCACTTCACTCTTCACTTCACTTCACTCTTCACTTCACTTCACTCTTCACTCATCACTTCACTTCACTCTTCACTCTTCACTCATCACTTCACTTCACTCTTCACTTCACTTTTCAAATCACTTCACTCTTCACTTCACTTCACTCCTCACAACACTTCACTCTTCACTCATCACTTCACTTCACTCTTCACTTCACTTTTCACTTCACTCTTCACTTCACTTTTCACTTCACTTCACTCTTCACTTCACTTCACTTCACTTCACTCTTCACTTCACTTCACTCCTCACTTCACTTCACTCTTCACTCCACTTCACTCTTCACTTCACCCCACTCTTCACTTCACTTCACTCTTCACTTCACTTCACTCTTCACTCTTCACTCTTCACTTCACTTCACTCTTCACTCTTCACTTCACTTCATTCTTCACTTCACTTCACTCTTCACTTCACTTCACACTTCACTTCACTTCACTCTTCACTTCACTTCACTCTTCCACTTCACTTCACTTCACTCTTCACTTCACTTCACTCTTCCACTTCACTTCACCCTTCACTTCACTCTTCACTTCACTTCACTCTTCACTCTTCACTCTTCACTCTTCACTCTTCACTTCACTTCACTTCACTCTTCACTCTTCACTCTTCACTTCACTTCATTCTTCACTTCACTTCACGCTTCACTTCACTTCACACTTCACTTCACTTCACTCTTCACTTCACTTCACTCTTCCACTTCACTTCACTCTTCACTTCACTTCACTCTTCACTTCACTTCACTTCACTCTTCACTTAACTTCACTCTTCACTTCACTTCACTCTTCACTTCACTTCACTCTTCACTTCACTTCACTCTTCACTTCACTTCACTCTTCACTTCACTTCACTCTTCACTTCACTTCACTCTTCACTTCACTCTTCACTTCACTCTTCACTTCACTTCAGCTCTTCCCTTCCCTTCACTCTTCACTTCACTTCACTCTTCACTCTTCATCTCTTCACTCTTCACTCTTCACTTCACTTCACTCTTCACTCTTCACTTCACTTCATTCTTCACTTCACTTCACTCTTCACTTCACTTCACACTTCACTTCACTTCACTCTTCACCTCACTTCACTCTTCACTTCACTTCACTCTTCCACTTCACTTCACTCTTCACTTCACTCCTCACCTCACTTCACTCTCCACTGCACTTCACTCTTCACTTCACTTCACTCTTCCCTTCACTTCACCCTTCAATTCACTTCACCCTTCACTTCACTTCACTCTTCACTTCACTTCACTCTTCACTTCACTTCACTTCACTCTTCACTTCACTTCACTCTTCACTTCACTTCACTCTTCACTTCACTTCACTCTTCACTTCACTGTCACTCTTCACTTCACTTCACTCTTCACTTCACTTCACTCTTCACTTCACTCTTCACTTCACTTCACTCTTCCCTTCACTGCACTCTTCACTTCACTTCACTCTTCACTCTTCACTCTTCACTCTTCACTTCACTTCACTCTTCACTCTTCACTTCACTTCACTCTTCACTTCACTTCACTCTTCACTTCACTTCACTCTTCACTTCACTTCACTCTTCACTTCACTTCCCTCTTCACTTTACTTCACTCCACACTTCACTTTTCAAATCACTTCACTTCACTCTTCACTCATCACTTCACTTCACTCTTCACTTCACTTCACTCTTCACTTCACTTACACTCTTCACTCATCACTTCACTTCACTTCACTCTTCACTCTTCACTTCACTTCACTCTTCACTACACATCACTCTTCACTTCACTTCACTCTTCACTTCACTTCACACTTCACTTCACTTCACTCTTCACTTCACTTCACTCTTCCACTTCACTTCACTCTTCACTTTACTTCACTCTTCACTTCACTTTTCAAATCACTTCACTTCACTCTTCACTCATCACTTCACTTCACTCTTCACTTCACTTCACTCTTCACTTCACTTCACTCCTCACTTCACTTCACTCTTCACTTCACTTCACTCTTCACTTCACTTCACTCTTCCCTTCACTTCACCCTTCAATTCACTTCACCCTTCCCTTCACTTCAATCTTCACTTCACTTCATTCTTCACTTCACTTCACCCTTCACTTCACTCCATTCTTCACTTCACTTCACTCTTCACTTCACTTCACTCTTCACTTCACTCTTCAATTCACTTCACCCTTCACTTCACTTCACTCTTCACTTCACTTTTCAAATCACTTCTCTCTTCACTTCACTTCACTCTTCACTTCACTTCACTCTTCACTTCACTTCACTCTTCACTTCACTTCACTCTTCACTTCACTTCACTCTTCACTTCACTTCACTCTTCACTTCACTTCACTCTTCCACTTCACTTCACTCTTCACTTCACTCCTCACCTCACTTCACTCTCCAGCTGTCACTTCACTCTTCACTTCACTTCACTCTTCCCTTCACTTCACCCTTCAATTCACTTCACCCTTCACTTCACTTCACTCTTCACTTCACTTCACTCTTCACTTCACTTCACTCTTCACTTCACTTCACTTAACTCTTCACTTCACTTCACTGCTTCACTTCACTTCACTCTTCACTTCACTTCACTCTTAACTTCACTTCACTCTTCACTTCACTTCACTCTTCACTTCACTTCACTCTTCACTTCACTCTTCACTTCACTTCACTCTTCCCTTCTCTTCACTCTTCACTTCACTTCACTCTTCACTCTTCACTTCACTTCACTCTTCACTCGTCACTTCACTTCACTCTTCACTTCACTTCACTCTTCACTTCACTTCACTCTTCACTTCACTTCCCTCTTCACTTTACTTCACTCCACACTTCACTTTTCAAATCACTTCACTTCACTCTTCACTCATCACTTCACTTCACTCTTCACTTCACTTCACTCTTCACTTCACTTACACTCTTCACTCATCACTTCACTTCACTTCACTCTTCACTCTTCACTTCACTTCACTCTTCACTCTTCACTCTTCACTCTTCACTCTTCACTTCACTTCACTCTTCACTCTTCACTTCACTTCATTCTTCACTTCACTTCACTCTTCACTTCACTTCACACTTCACTTCACTTCACTCTTCACTTCACTTCACTCTTCCACTTCACTTCACTCTTCACTTCACTCCTCACCTCACTTCACTCTCCACTTCACTTCACTCTTCACTTCACGTCACTCTTCCCTTCACTTCACCCTTCAATTCACTTCACCCTTCACTTCACTTCACTCTTCACTTCACGTTCACTCTTCACTTCACTTCACTTCACTCTTCACTTCACTTCACTCTTCACTTCACTTCACTCTTCACTTCACTTCACTCTTCACTTCACTTCACTCTTCACTTCACTTCACTCTTCACTTCACTTCACTCTTCACTTCACTTCACTCTTCACTTCACTCTTCACTTCACTTCACTCTTCCCTTCACTTCACTCTTCACTTCACTTCACTCTTCACTTCTTCACTCGTCACTCTTCACTTCACTTCACTCTTCACTCTTCACTTCACTTCACTCTTCACTTCACTTCACTCTTCACTTCACTTCACTCTTCACTTCACTTCACTCTTCACTTCACTTCCCTCTTCACTTTACTTCACTCCACACTTCACTTTTCAAATCACTTCACTTCACTCTTCACTCATCACTTCACTTCACTCTTCACTTCACTTCACTCTTCACTTCACTTACACTCTTCACTCATCACTTCACTTCACTTCACTCTTCACTCTTCACTTCACTTCACTCTTCACTACACATCACTCTTCACTTCACTTCACTCTTCACTTCACTTCACACTTCACTTCACTTCACTCTTCACTTCACTTCACTCTTCACTTCACTTCACTCTTCACTTTACTTCACTCTTCACTTCACTTTCAAATCACTTCACTTCACTCTTCACTCATCACTTCACTTCACTCTTCACTTCACTTCACTCTTCACTTCACTTCACTCCTCACTTCACTTCACTCTTCACTTCACTTCACTCTTCACTTCACTTCACTCTTCCCTTCACTTCACCCTTCAATTCACTTCACCCTTCCCTTCACTTCAATCTTCACTTCACTTCATTCTTCACTTCACTTCACCCTTCACTTCACTCCATTCTTCACTTCACTTCACTCTTCACTTCACTTCACTCTTCACTTCACTCTTCAATTCACTTCACCCTTCACTTCACTTCACTCTTCACTTCACTTTTCAAATCACTTCTCTCTTCACTTCACTTCACTCTTCACTTCACTTCACTCTTCACTTCACTTCACTCTACACTTCACTTCACTCTTCACTTCACTTCACTCTTCACTTCACTTCACGTCTTCACTTCACTTCACTCTTCACTTCACTTCACTCTTCCACTTCACTTCACTCTTCACTTCACTCCTCACCTCACTTCACTCTCCACTTCACTTCACTCTTCACTGTCACTTCACTCTTCCCTTCACTGTCACCCTTCAATTCACTTCACCCTTCACTTCACTTCACTCTTCACTTCACTTCACTCTTCACTTCACTTCACTCTTCACTTCACTTCACTTCACTCTTCACTTCACCACACTCTTCACTTCACTTCACTCTTCACTTCACTTCACTCTTAACTTCACTTCACTCTTCACTTCACTTCACTCTTCACTTCACTTCACTCTTCACTTCACTCTTCACTTCACTTCACTCTTCCCTTCACTTCACTCTTCACTTCACTTCACTCTTCACTCTTCACTTCACTTCACTCTTCACTCTTCACTTCACTTCACTCTTCACTTCACTTCACTCTTCACTTCACTTCACTCTTCACTTCACTTCCCTCTTCACTTTACTTCACTCCACACTTCACTTTTCAAATCACTTCACTTCACTCTTCACTCATCACTTCACTTCACTCTTCACTTCACTTCACTCTTCACTTCACTTACATTCTTCACTCATCACTTCACTTCACTTCACTCTTCACTCTTCACTTCACTTCACTCTTCACTCTTCACTTCACTCTTCACTTCACTCCTCACCTCACTTCACTCTCCACTTCACTTCACTCTTCACTTCACGTCAGCTCTTCCCTTCACTTCACCCTTCAATTCACTTCACCCTTCCCTTCACTTCAATCTTCACTTCACTTCACTCTTCACTTCACTTCACTCTTCACTTCACTTCACTCTTCACTTAACTTCACTCCTCACTTCACTTCACTCTTCACTTCACTTCACTCTTCACTCTTCACTCTTCACTTCACTTCACTCTTCACTCTTCACCCTTCACTTCACTTCACTCTTCACTCCACTTCACTCTTCACTTCACTTCACTCTTCACTTCACTTCCCTCTTCACTCTTCACCCTTCACTTCACTTCACTCTTCACTCCACTTCACTCTTCACTTCACTTCACTCTTCACTTCACTTCACTCCTCACATCACTTCACTCTTCACTCATCACTTCACTTCACGTCTTCACTTCACGTTTCACTTCACTCTTCACTTCACTTTTCACTTCACTTCACTCTTCACTTCACTTCACTTCACTCTTCACTTCACTTCACTCCTCACTTCACTTCACTCTTCACTTCCACTCACTTCACTCTTCACTTCACTTCACTCTTCACTCTCACTCTTCACTCTTCACTTCACTTCACTCTTCACTCCTCACTTCACTTCATTCTTCACTTTACTTCACTCTTCACATCACTTCACACTTCACTTCACTTCACTCCTCACTTCACTTCACTCTTCCACTTCACTTCACTCTTCACTTCACTTCACTTCTTCACTTCCCTCTTCACTCCACTTTTCAAATCACTTCACTCTTCACTTCACTTCACTCCTCACTTCACTTCACTCTTCACTTCACTTCACTCTTCAATTCACGTTCACTCTTCACTCATCACTTCACTTCACTCTTCACTTCACTTTTCAAATCACTTCACTCTTCACTTTCACTTCACTCCTCACAACACTTCACTCTTCACTCATCACTTCACTTCACTCTTCACTTCACTTTTCACTCTTCACTTCTCTCTTCACTTCACTTCACTTCACTCTCTTCACTTCACTTCACTCCTCACTTCACTTCACTCGTCACTCCACTTCACTCTTCACTTCACTTCACTCTTCACTTCACTTCACTCTTCACTTCACTTCACTCTTCACTCTTCACTCTTCACTTCACTTCACTCTTCACTCTTCACTTCACTTCATTCTTCACTTCACTTCACTCTTCACTTCACTTCACACTTCACTTCACTTCACTCTTCACTTCACTTCACTCTTCCACTTCACTTCACTTCACTCTGTCACTTCACTTCACTCTTCCACTTCACTTCACCCTTCACTTCACTCTTCACTTCACTTCACTCTTCACTCTTCACTCTTCACTCTTCACTCTTCACTCTTCACTTCACTTCACTCTTCACTCTTCACTCTTCACTTCACTTCATTCTTCACTTCACTTCACTCTTCACTTCACTTCACCACTTCACTTCACTTCACTCTTCACTTCACTTCACTCTTCCACTTCACTTCACTCTTCACTTCACTTCACGTCTTCACTTCACTTCACTTCACTCTTCACTTAACTTCACTCTTCACTTCACTTCACTCTTCACTTCACTTCACTCTTCACTTCACTTCACTCTTCACTTCACTTCACTCTTCACTTCACTTCACTCTTCACTTCACTTCACTCTTCACTTCACTTCACTCTTCACTTCACTCTTCACGTCACTCTTCACTTCACTTCACTCTTCCCTTCCCTTCACTCTTCACTTCACTTCACTCTTCACTCTTCACTCTGCACTCTTCACTCTTCACTTCACTGTCACTCTTCACTCTTCACTTCACTTCATTCTTCACTTCACTTCACTCTTCACTTTCACTTCACACTTCACTTCACTTCACTCTTCACTTCACTTCACTCTTCCACTTCACTTCACTCTTCACTTCACTCCTCACCTCACTTCACTCTCCACTTCACTTCACTCTTCACTTCACTTCACTCGTCCCTTCACTTCACCCTTCAATTCACTTCACCCTTCACTTCACTTCACTCTTCACTTCACTTCACTCTCTTCACTTCACTTCACTTCACTCTTCACTTCACTTCACTCTTCACTTCACTTCACTCTTCACTTCACTTCTCTCTTCACTTCACTTCACTCTTCACTTCACTTCACTCTCACTTCACTCTTCACTTCACTTCACTCTTCCCTTCACTTCACTCTTCACTTCACTTCACTCTTCACTCTTCACTCTTCACTCTTCACTTCACTTCACTCTTCACTCTTCACTTCACTTCACTCTTCACTTCACTTCACTCTTCACTCTTCACTCTTCACTTCACTTCACTCTTCACTTCACTTCCCTCTTCACTTTACTTCACTCCACACTTCACTTTTCAAATCACTTCACTTCACTCTTCACTCATCACTTCACTTCACTCTTCACTTCACTTCACTCTTCACTTCACTTACACTCTTCACTCATCACTTCACTTCACTTCACTCTTCACTCTTCACTTCACTTCACTCTTCACTACACATCACTCTTCACTTCACTTCACTCTTCACTTCACTTCACACTTCACTTCACTTCACTCTTCACTTCACTTCACTCTTCCACTTCACTTCACTCTTCACTTTACTTCACTCTTCACTTCACTTTTCAAATCACTTCACTTCACTCTTCACTCATCACTTCACTTCACTCTTCACTTCACTGTCACTCTTCACTTCACTTCACTCCTCACTTCACTTCACTCTTCACTTCACTTCACTCTTCACTTCACTTCACTCTTCCCTTCACTTCACCCTTCAATTCACTTCACCCTTCCCTTCACTTCAATCTTCACTTCACTTCATTCTTCACTTCACTTCACCCTTCACTTCACTCCATGTCTTCACTTCACTTCACTCTTCACTTCACTTCACTCTTCACTTCACTCTTCAATTCACTTCACCCTTCACTTCACGTCACTCTTCACTTCACTTTCAAATCACTTCTCTCTTCACTTCACTTCACTCTTCACTTCACTTCACTCTTCACTTCACTTCACTCTTCACTTCACTTCACTCTTCACTTCACTTCACTCTTCACTTCACTTCACTCTTCCACTTCACTTCACTCTTCACTTCACTCCTCACCTCACTTCACTCTCCACTTCACTTCACTCTTCACTTCACTTCACTCTTCCCTTCACTTCACCCTTCAATTCACTTCACCCTTCACTTCACTTCACTCTTCACTTCACCTCACTCTTCACTTCACTTCACTCTTCACTTCACTTCACTTCACTTCACTCTTCACTTCACTTCACTCTTCACTTCACTTCACTCTTCACTTCACTTCACTCTTCACTTCACTTCACTCTTCACTTCACTTCACTCTTCACTTCACTTCACTCTTCACTTCACGTCACTCTTCACTTCACTCTTCACTTCACTTCACTCTTCCCTTCACTTCACTCTTCACTTCACTTCACTCTTCACTCTTCACTCTTCACTTCACTTCACTCTTCACTCTTCACTTCACTTCACTCTTCACTTCACTTCACTCTTCACTTCACTTCACGTCTTCACTTCACTTCCCTCTTCACTTTACTTCACTCCACACTTCACTTTTCAAAGTCACTTCACTTCACTCTTCACTCAGTCACTTCACTTCACTCTTCACTTCACTTCACTCTTCACTTCACTTACACTCTTCACTCATCACTTCACTTCACTTCACTCTTCACTCTTCACTTCACTTCACTCTTCACTCTTCACTTCACTCTTCACTTCACTCCTCACCTCACTTCACTGCTCCACTTCACTTCACTCTTCACTTCACTTCACTCTTCCCTTCACTTCACCCTTCAATTCACTTCACCCTTCCCTTCACTTCAATCTTCACTTCACTTCACTCTTCACTTCACTTCACTCTTCACTTCACTTCACTCTTCACTTAACTTCACTCCTCACTTCACTTCACTCTTCACTTCACTTCACTCTTCACTCTTCACTCTTCACTCTTCACTTCACTTCACTCTTCACTCTTCACCCTTCACTTCACTTCACTCTTCACTCCACTTCACTCTTCACTTCACTTCACTCTTCACTTCACTTCCCTCTTCACTCTTCACCCTTCACTTCACTTCACTCTTCACTCCACTTCACTCTTCACTTCACTTCACTCTTCACTTCACTTCACTCATCACTTCACTTCACTCTTCACTTCACTTTTCACTTCACTCTTCACTTCACTTTTCACTTCACTTCACTCTTCACTTCACTTCACTTCACTCTTCACTTCACTTCACTCCTCACTTCACTTCACTCTTCACTCCACTTCACTCTTCACTTCACTTCACTCTTCACTCTTCACTCTTCACTCTTCACTTCACTGCACTCTTCACTCCTCACTTCACTTCATTCTTCACTTTACTTCACTCTTCACATCACTTCACACTTCACTTCACTTCACTCCTCACTTCACTTCACTCTTCCACTTCACTTCACCACACACACCCCCCCCCCCCCTGCTTCGTCTGTCCCCTCTCTCTCAACACCACACCACAACCACACACCACACCACACAACACACCACACCACACCACACACCACACCACACCACACACCACCCCACACCACCCACCACACCACACTGACACACCACACACCACACCACACCACACACCACACACCACACACCACACACCACACCACTCCACACACCACAGTCACACCCACACTCCACACCACACTACACACCACTCCACACCACACACCACACCACACCACACCACACACCACACCACACCCCACTCCACTCCACACTCCTCACCCCACACCTCACCACACACCTCACCACTCCACTCACCTCACCTCTCCTCACCTCACCTCTCCTCTCACCTCTCTCACCACTATCCTCACCACTCCATACCTCAATCCTCAGTCCTCACCTAACCTCTCTCCTATCCTATCCACTATCCTACTGCAACCTCTATCCTAACCTATCCTGTATCCAGCTATCCTCTATCCTCTATCCTAATCCTCTATCCTCACTCCTCTATCCTCTATCCTATCCTATCCTCTATCCTATCCTATCGTCTATCCTAACCTATCCTCTATCCTATCCTATCCTCTATCCTATCCTATCCTCTATCCTATCCTATCCTCAATCCTATCCTTTCCTGTATCCTATCCAATCCTGTATCCTATCCTGTCCTCTATCCTATCCTATCCTCTATCCTATCCTATGCTCTATCCTATCTTATCGTCTATCCTATCCTCTATCCTATCCTCTATCCTCTATCCTATCCTATCCTCTATCCTCTATCCTATCCTATCCTATCATCTATCCTCTATACCTATCCTATCCTCTATCCTATCCTATCCTCTATCCTATCCTATCATCTATCCTCTATCCTATCCTATCAAATCCCCTATCCTATAGTCTATCCTACCCTATCCTCTGTCCTATCCTATCCTCTATCCTATCCTATCCTCTATCCTATCCTATCCTCTATCCTATCCTATCCTCTATCCTCTATCCTATCCTATCCTCTATCCTCTATCCTCTATCCTATCCTATCCTCTATCCTATCCTTTCCTCTATCCTATCCTATCCTCTATCCTATCCTCTATCCTATCCTATCCTCTATCCTATCCTATCCTCTATCCTATCCTATCCTCTATCCTATCCTATCCTCTATCCTATCCTATCCTCTATCCTATCCTATCCTCTATCCTATCCTATCCTCTATCCTATCCTATCCTATCCTATCCTCTATCCTATCCTATCCTCTATCTTATCCTATCCTCTATCCTATCCTATCCTGTATCCTATCCAATCCTGTATCCTATCCTGTCCTCTATCCTATCCTATCCTCTATCCTATCCTATGCTCTATCCTATCTTATCGTCTATCCTATCCTCTATCCTATCCTATTCCTCTATCCTATCCTATCCTCTATCCTATCCTATCCTCTATCCTATCCTATCCTCTATCCTATCCTATCCTCTATCCTATCCTATCCTCTATCCTATCCTATCCTCTCTCCTATCAAATCCCCTATCCTATCCTCTATCCTATCCTATCCTGTATCCTATCCAATCCTCTATCCTATCCTCTATCCTATCCTATCCTCTATCCTATCCTATCCTCCATTCTATCCTATCCTGTATCCTATCCTATCCTCCATCCTATCCTATCCTCAATCCTATCCTTTCCTGTATCCTATCCAATCCTGTATCCTATCCTGTCCTCTATCCTATCCTATCCTCTATCCTATCCTATCCTCTATCCTATCCTATCTTCTATCCTATCCTATCCTCTATCCTATCCTATCCTCTATCCTATCCTATCATCTATCCTCTATCCTATCCTATCAAATCCCCTATCCTATCCTCTATCCTACCCTATCCTCTATCCTATCCTATTCCTCTATCCTATCCTATCCTCTATCCTATCCTATCCTATATCCTATCCTATCCTCTATCCTATCCTATCCTCTATCATATACTATCCTCTATCCTATCCTATCCTCTATCCTCTATCCTATCCTATCCTATCATCTATCCTCTATACCTATCCTATCCTCTATCCTATCCTATCCTCTATCCTATCCTATCATCTATCCTCTATCCTATCCTATCAAATCCCCTATCCTATAGTCTATCCTACCCTATCCTCTGTCCTATCCTATCCTCTATCCTATCCTATCCTCTATCCTATCCTATCCTCTATCCTATCCTATCCTCTATCCTATCCTATCCTCTATCCTCTATCCTATCCTATCCTCTATCCTCTATCCTCTATCCTCTATCCTATCCTATCCTCTATCCTATCCTTTCCTCTATCCTATCCTATCCTCTATCCTATCCTCTATCCTATCCTATCCTCTATCCTATCCTATCCTCTATCCTATCCTATCCTCTATCCTATCCTATCCTCTATCCTATCCTATCCTCTATCCTATCCTATCCTATCCTCTATCCTATCCTATCCTCTATCCTATCCTATCCTGTATCCTATCCAATCCTGTATCCTATCCTGTCCTCTATCCTATCCTATCCTCTATCCTATCCTATGCTCTATCCTATCTTATCGTCTATCCTATCCTCTATCCTATCCTATTCCTCTATCCTATCCTATCCTCTATCCTATCCTATCCTATATCCTATCCTATCCTCTATCCTATCCTATCCTCCATCCTATCCTATCCTCTATCCTCTATCCTATCCTATCCTCTATCCTCTATCCTCTATCCTCTATCCTCTATCCTATCCTATCCTCTATCCTTTCCTTTCCTCTATCCTATCCTATCCTCTATCCTATCCTCTATCCTATCCTCTATCCTATCCTATCCTCTATCCTATCCTATCCTCTATCCTATCCTATCCTCTATCCTATCCTATCCTCTATCCTATCCTATCCTCTATCCTATCCTATCCTCTATCCTATCCTATCCTCTATCCTAACCTATCCTCTATCCTATCCTATCCTATCCTCTATCCTATCCTATCCTCTATCCTATCCTATTCCTCTATCCTATCCTATCCTCTATCCTATCCTATCCTATATCCTATCCTATCCTCTATCCTATCCTATCCTCCATCCTATCCTATCCTCTATCCTCTATCCTCTATCCTATCCTATCCTCTATCCTCTATCCTCTATCCTCTATCCTCTATCCTCTATCCTATCCTATCCTCTATCCTATCCTGTATCCTATCCTATTCCTCTATCCTATCCTATCCTCTATCCTATCCTATCCTATTCCTCTATCCTATCCTATCCTCTATCCTATCCTATCCTATATCCTATCCTATCCTCTATCCTATCCTATCCTCCATCCTATCCTATCCTCTATCCTCTATCCTATCCTATCCTCTATCCTCTATCCTCTATCCTATCCTATCCTCTATCCTATCCTATCCTCTATCCTATCCTATCCTCTATCCTATGCTATCCTCTATCCTATCCTATCTTCTATCCTATCCTATCCTCTATCCTATCCTATCCTATCCTATCCTCTATCCTATCCTATCCCCTATCCTATCCTCTATCCTATCCTATCATCTATCCTCTATCCTATAATATCTTCTATCCTATCCTATCCTCTATCCTATCAAATCCCCTATCCTATCCTCTATCCTATCCTATCATCTATCCTCTATCCTATCCAATCCTCTATCCTATCCTATCCTCTATCCTATCCTATCTTCTATCCTATCCTATCCTCTATCCTATCAAATCCCCTAGTCTATCCTCTGTCCTATCCTATCCTCTATCCTATCCTATCCTCTATCCTATCCTATTCCTCTATCCTATCCTATCTTCTATCCTATCCTATCCTATATCCTATCATATCCTCTATCCTACCCTATCCTCCATCCTATCCTATCGTCTATCCTCTATCCTATCCTATCCTCTATCCTCTATCCTCTATCCTCTATCCTATCCTATCCTCTATCCTATGCTATCCTCTATCCTATCCTATCTTCTATCCTATCCTATCCTCTATCCTATCCTATCCTATCCTCTATCCTATCCTATCCCCTATCCTATCCTCTATCCTATCCCCTATCCTATCCTCTATCCTATCCTATCATCTATCCTCTATCCTATAATATCTTCTATCCTATCCTATCCTCTATCCTATCCTATCCTCTATCCTATGCTATCCTCTATCCTATCCTATCCTGTATCCTCTATCCTCTGTCCTATCCTATCCTCTATCCTATCCTATCCTCTATCCTATGCTATCCTCTATCCTATCCTATCCTGTATCCTCTATCCTCTATCCTATCCTATCCTCTATCCTCTATCCTCTATCCTATCCTATCCTCTATCCTATCCTATCGTCTATCCTAACCTATCCTCTATCCTATCCTATCCTCTATCCTATCCTATCCTCTATCCTATCCTATCCTCAATCCTATCCTTTCCTGTATCCTATCCAATCCTGTATCCTATCCTGTCCTCTATCCTATCCTATCCTCTATCCTATCCTATGCTCTATCCTATCTTATCGTCTATCCTATCCTCTATCCTATCCTCTATCCTCTATCCTATCCTATCCTCTATCCTCTATCCTATCCTATCCTATCATCTATCCTCCATACCTATCCTATCCTCTATCCTATCCTATCCTCTATCCTATCCTATCATCTATCCTCTATCCTATCCTATCAAATCCCCTATCCTATAGTCTATCCTACCCTATCCTCTGTCCTATCCTATCCTCTATCCTATCCTATCCTCTATCCTATCCTATCCTCTATCCTATCCTATCCTCTATCCTCTATCCTATCCTATCCTCTATCCTCTATCCTATCCTATCCTCTATCCTATCCTTTCCTCTATCCTATCCTATCCTCTATCCTATCCTCTATCCTATCCTATCCTCTATCCTATCCTATCCTCTATCCTATCCTAACCTCTATCCTATCCTATCCTCTATCCTATCCTATCCTCTATAGTATCCTATCCTCTATCCTATCCTATCCTATCCTCTATCCTATCCTATCCTCTATCCTATCCTATCCTCTATCCTATCCTATCCTGTATCCTATCCAATCCTGTATCCTATCCTGTCCTCTATCCTATCCTATCCTCTATCCTATCCTATGCTCTATCCTATCTTATCGTCTATCCTATCCTCTATCCTATCCTATTCCTCTATCCTATCCTATCCTCTATCCTATCCTATCCTCTATCCTATCCTATCCTCTATCCTATCCTATCCTCTATCCTATCCTATACTCTATCCTATCCTATCCTCTATCCTATCCTATCCTCTATCCTATCCTATCCTCTCTCCTATCAAATCCCCTATCCTATCCTCTATCCTATCCTATCCTGTATCCTATCCAATCCTCTATCCTATCCTCTATCCTATCCTATCCTCTATCCTATCCTATCCTCCATTCTATCCTATCCTGTATCCTATCCTATCCTCCATCCTATCCTATCCTCAATCCTATCCTTTCCTGTATCCTATCCAATCCTGTATCCTATCCTGTCCTCTATCCTATCCTATCCTCTATCCTATCCTATCCTCTATCCTATCCTATCTTCTATCCTATCCTATCCTCTATCCTATCCTATCCTCTATCCTATCCTATCATCTATCCTCTATCCTATCCTATCAAATCCCTATCCTATCCTCTATCCTACCCTATCCTCTATCCTATCCTATTCCTCTATCCTATCCTATCCTCTATCCTATCCTATCCTATATCCTATCCTATCCTCTATCCTATCCTATCCTCTATCATATACTATCCTCTATCCTATCCTATCCTCTATCCTCTATCCTATCCTATCCTATCATCTATCCTCTATACCTATCCTATCCTCTATCCTATCCTATCCTCTATCCTATCCTATCATCTATCCTCTATCCTATCCTATCAAATCCCCTATCCTATAGTCTATCCTACCCTATCCTCTGTCCTATCCTATCCTCTATCCTATCCTATCCTCTATCCTATCCTATCCTCTATCCTATCCTATCCTCTATCCTATCCTATCCTCTATCCTCTATCCTATCCTATCCTCTATCCTCTATCCTCTATCCTCTATCCTATCCTATCCTCTATCCTATCCTTTCCTCTATCCTATCCTATCCTCTATCCTATCCTCTATCCTATCCTATCCTCTATCCTATCCTATCCTCTATCCTATCCTATCCTCTATCCTATCCTATCCTCTATCCTATCCTATCCTCTATCCTATCCTATCCTCTATCCTATCCTATCCTCTATCCTATCCTATCCTATCCTCTATCCTATCCTATCCTCTATCCTATCCTATCCTGTATCCTATCCAATCCTGTATCCTATCCTGTCCTCTATCCTATCCTATCCTCTATCCTATCCTATGCTCTATCCTATCTTATCGTCTATCCTATCCTCTATCCTATCCTATTCCTCTATCCTATCCTATCCTCTATCCTATCCTATCCTATATCCTATCCTATCCTCTATCCTATCCTATCCTCCATCCTATCCTATCCTCTATCCTCTATCCTATCCTATCCTCTATCCTCTATCCTCTATCCTCTATCCTCTATCCTATCCTATCCTCTATCCTCTATCCTATCCTATCCTATCATCTATCCTCTATACCTATCCTATCCTCTATCCTATCCTATCCTCTATCCTATCCTATCATCTATCCTCTATCCTATCCTATCAAATCCCCTATCCTATAGTCTATCCTACCCTATCCTCTGTCCTATCCTATCCTCTATCCTATCCTATCCTCTATCCTATCCTATCCTCTATCCTATCCTATCCTCTATCCTCTATCCTATCCTATCCTCTATCCTCTATCCTATCCTATCCTCTATCCTATCCTTTCCTCTATCCTATCCTATCCTCTATCCTATCCTCTATCCTATCCTATCCTCTATCCTATCCTATCCTCTATCCTATCCTAACCTCTATCCTATCCTATCCTCTATCCTATCCTATCCTCTATCCTATCCTATCCTCTAACCTATCCTATCCTATCCTCTATCCTATCCTATCCTCTATCCTATCCTATCCTCTATCCTATCCTATCCTGTATCCTATCCAATCCTGTATCCTATCCTGTCCTCTATCCTATCCTATCCTCTATCCTATCCTATGCTCTATCCTATCTTATCGTCTATCCTATCCTCTATCCTATCCTATTCCTCTATCCTATCCTATCCTCTATCCTATCCTATCCTCTATCCTATCCTATCCTCTATCCTATCCTATCCTCTATCCTATCCTATCCTCTATCCTATCCTATCCTCTATCCTATCCTATCCTCTCTCCTATCAAATCCCCTATCCTATCCTCTATCCTATCCTATCCTGTATCCTATCCAATCCTCTATCCTATCCTCTATCCTATCCTATCCTCTATCCTATCCTATCCTCCATTCTATCCTATCCTGTATCCTATCCTATCCTCCATCCTATCCTATCCTCAATCCTATCCTTTCCTGTATCCTATCCAATCCTGTATCCTATCCTGTCCTCTATCCTATCCTATCCTCTATCCTATCCTATCCTCTATCCTATCCTATCTTCTATCCTATCCTATCCTCTATCCTATCCTATCCTCTATCCTATCCTATCATCTATCCTCTATCCTATCCTATCAAATCCCCTATCCTATCCTCTATCCTACCCTATCCTCTATCCTATCCTATTCCTCTATCCTATCCTATCCTCTATCCTATCCTATCCTATATCCTATCCTATCCTCTATCCTATCCTATCCTCTATCATATACTATCCTCTATCCTATCCTATCCTCTATCCTCTATCCTATCCTATCCTATCATCTATCCTCTATACCTATCCTATCCTCTATCCTATCCTATCCTCTATCCTATCCTATCATCTATCCTCTATCCTATCCTATCAAATCCCCTATCCTATAGTCTATCCTACCCTATCCTCTGTCCTATCCTATCCTCTATCCTATCCTATCCTCTATCCTATCCTATCCTCTATCCTATCCTATCCTCTATCCTATCCTATCCTCTATCCTCTATCCTATCCTATCCTCTATCCTCTATCCTCTATCCTCTATCCTATCCTATCCTCTATCCTATCCTTTCCTCTATCCTATCCTATCCTCTATCCTATCCTCTATCCTATCCTATCCTCTATCCTATCCTATCCTCTATCCTATCCTATCCTCTATCCTATCCTATCCTCTATCCTATCCTATCCTCTATCCTATCCTATCCTCTATCCTATCCTATCCTATCCTCTATCCTATCCTATCCTCTATCCTATCCTATCCTGTATCCTATCCAATCCTGTATCCTATCCTGTCCTCTATCCTATCCTATCCTCTATCCTATCCTATGCTCTATCCTATCTTATCGTCTATCCTATCCTCTATCCTATCCTATTCCTCTATCCTATCCTATCCTCTATCCTATCGTATCCTCTATCCTATCCTATCCTATATCCTATCCTATCCTCTATCCTATCCTATCCTCCATCCTATCCTATCCTCTATCCTCTATCCTATCCTATCCTCTATCCTCTATCCTCTATCCTCTATCCTCTATCCTATCCTATCCTCTATCCTTTCCTTTCCTCTATCCTATCCTATCCTCTATCCTATCCTCTATCCTATCCTCTATCCTATCCTATCCTCTATCCTATCCTATCCTCTATCCTATCCTATCCTCTATCCTATCCTATCCTCTATCCTATCCTATCCTCTATCCTATCCTATCCTCTATCCTAACCTATCCTCTATCCTATCCTATCCTATCCTCTATCCTATCCTATCCTCTATCCTATCCTATTCCTCTATCCTATCCTATCCTCTATCCTATCCTATCCTATATCCTATCCTATCCTCTATCCTATCCTATCCTCCATCCTATCCTATCCTCTATCCTCTATCCTCTATCCTATCCTATCCTATCCTCTATCCTCTATCCTCTATCCTCTATCCTCTATCCTATCCTATCCTCTATCCTATCCTGTATCCTATCCTATTCCTCTATCCTATCCTATCCTCTATCCTATCCTATCCTATTCCTCTATCCTATCCTATCCTCTATCCTATCCTATCCTATATCCTATCCTATCCTCTATCCTATCCTATCCTCCATCCTATCCTATCCTCTATCCTCTATCCTATCCTATCCTCTATCCTCTATCCTCTATCCTATCCTATCCTCTATCCTATCCTATCCTCTATTTTTATCCTATCCTCTATCCTATGCTATCCTCTATCCTATCCTATCTTCTATCCTATCCTATCCTCTATCCTATCCTATCCTATCCTATCCTCTATCCTATCCTATCCCCTATCCTATCCTCTATCCTATCCCCTATCCTATCCTCTATCCTTATCCTATCATCTATCCTCTATCCTATAATATCTTCTATCCTATCCTATCCTCTATCCTATCAAATCCCCTATCCTATCCTCTATCCTATCCTATCATCTATCCTCTATCCTCTATCCTATCCTATCATCTATCCTCTATCCTATCCTATCCTCTATCCTATCCTATCCTCTATCCTATCCTATCATCTATCCTCTATCCTATCCTATCAAATCCCCTATCCTATCCTCTATCCTACCCTATCCTCTGTCCTATCCTATCCTCTATCCTATCCTATCCTCTATCCTATCCTATCCTCTATCCTATCCTATCCTCTATCCTATCCTATCCTCTATCCTATCCTATCCTCTATCCTCTATCCTATCCTATCCTCTATCCTCTATCCTCTATCCTATCCTATCCTCTATCCTATCCTTTCCTCTATCCTATCCTATCCTCTATCCTATCCTCTATCCTATCCTATCCTCTATCGTATCCTATCCTCTATCCTAACCTATCCTCTATCCTATCCTATCCTCTATCCTATCCTATCCTCTATCCTATGCCTATCCTCTATCCTATCCTATCCTCTATCCTATCCTATCCTCTATCCTATCCTATCCTCTATCCTATCCTATCCTCTATCCTATCCTATCCTATCCTCTATCCTATCCTATCCTCTATCCTATCCTATCCTCTATCCTATCCTATCCTCTATCCTCTATCCTATCCTATCCTCTATCCTCTATCCTCTATCCTATCCTATCCTCTATCCTATCCTTTCCTCTATCCTATCCTATCCTCTATCCTATCCTCTATCCTATCCTATCCTCTATCGTATCCTATCCTCTATCCTAACCTATCCTCTATCCTATCCTATCCTCTATCCTATCCTATCCTCTATCCTATCCTATCCTCTATCCTATCCTATCCTCTATCCTATCCTATCCTCTATCCTATCCTATCCTCTATCCTATCCTATCCTATCCTCTATCCTATCCTATCCTGTATCCTATCCTATCCTGTATCCTATCCAATCCTGTATCCTATCCTGTCCTCTATCCTACCCTATCCTCTATCCTATCCTATGCTCTATCCTATCTTATCGTCTATCCTATCCTCTATCCTATCCTATTCCTCTATCCTATCCTATCCTCTATCCTATCCTATCCTATATCCTATCCTATCCTCTATCCTATCCTATCCTCCATCATATCCTATCCTCTATCCTCTATCCTATCCTATCCTCTATCCTCTATCCTATCCTATCCTCTATCCTCTATCCTCTATCCTCTATCCTATCCTATCCTCTATCCTATCCTTTCCTCTATCCTATCCTATCCTCTATCCTATCCTCTATCCTATCCTATCCTCTATCCTATCCTATCCTCTATCCTATCCTATCCTCTATCCTATCCTATCCTCTATCCTATCCTATCCTCTATCCTATCCTATCCTCTATCCTATCCTATCCTCTATCCTATCCTATCCTCTATCCTATCCTATCCTCTATCCTATCCTATCCTCTATCCTATCCTATCCTCTATCCTATCCTATCCTCTATCCTATCCTATCCTCTATCCTATCCTATCCTCTATCCTATCAAATCCCCTATCCTATCCGCTATCCTATCCTATCATCTATCCTCTATCCTATCCAATCCTGTATCCTCTCCTGTTCTCTATCCTATCCTATCCTCTATTGTATCCTATCCTTTTATCCTATCCTATCCTATCCTCTATCCTATGCTATCCTCTATCCTATCCTATCTTCTATCCTATCCTATCCTCTATCCTATCCTATCCTCTATCCTATCCTATCATCTATCCTCTATCCTATCCTATCAAATCCCCTATCCTATACTCTATCCTACCCTATCCTCTATCCTATCCTATTCCTCTATCCTATCCTATCCTCTATCCTATCCTATCCTATATCCTATCCTATGCTCTATCCTATCCTCTATCCTATCCTATCCTCTATCATATACTATCCTCTATCCTATCCTATCCTCTATCCTATCCTATCCTCTATCCTATCCTATCCTCTATCCTATCCTATCCTCTATCCTATCCTATCCTCTATCCTATCCTATCCTCTATCCTATCCTATCATCTATCCTATCCTATCCTCTATCCTATCCTATCCTCTCTCCTATCAAATCCCCTATCCTATCCTCTATCCTATCCTATCCTGTATCCTATCCAATCCTCTATCCTATCCTCTATCCTATCCTATCCTCTATCCTATCCTATCCTCCATTCTATCCTATCCTGTATCCTATCCTATCCTCCATCCTATCCTATCCTCAATCCTATCCTTTCCTGTATCCTATCCAATCCTGTATCCTATCCTGTCCTCTATCCTATCCTATCCTCTATCCTATCCTATCCTCTATCCTATCCTATCTTCTATCCTATCCTATCCTCTATCCTATCCTATCCTCTATCCTATCCTATCCTGTATCCTATCCAATCCTGTATCCTATCCTGTCCTCTATCCTATCCTATCCTCTATCCTATCCTATGCTCTATCCTATCTTATCGTCTATCCTATCCTCTATCCTATCCTATTCCTCTATCCTATCCTATCCTCTATCCTATCCTATCCTATATCCTATCCTATCCTCTATCCTATCCTATCCTCCATCATATCCTATCCTCTATCCTCTATCCTATCCTATCCTCTATCCTCTATCCTATCCTATCCTCTATCCTCTATCCTCTATCCTCTATCCTATCCTATCCTCTATCCTATCCTTTCCTCTATCCTATCCTATCCTCTATCCTATCCTCTATCCTATCCTATCCTCTATCCTATCCTATCCTCTATCCTATCCTATCCTCTATCCTATCCTATCCTCTATCCTATCCTATCCTCTATCCTATCCTATCCTCTATCCTATCCTATCCTCTATCCTATCCTATCCTCTATCCTATCCTATCCTCTATCCTATCCTATCCTCTATCCTATCCTATCCTCCATCCTATCCTATCCTCTATCCTCTATCCTCTATCCTATCCTATCCTATCCTCTATCCTCTATCCTCTATCCTCTATCCTCTATCCTATCCTATCCTCTATCCTATCCTGTATCCTATCCTATTCCTCTATCCTATCCTATCCTCTATCCTATCCTATCCTATTCCTCTATCCTATCCTATCCTCTATCCTATCCTATCCTATATCCTATCCTATCCTCTATCCTATCCTATCCTCCATCCTATCCTATCCTCTATCCTCTATCCTATCCTATCCTCTATCCTCTATCCTCTATCCTATCCTATCCTCTATCCTATCCTATCCTCTATCCTATCCTATCCTCTATCCTATGCTATCCTCTATCCTATCCTATCTTCTATCCTATCCTATCCTCTATCCTATCCTATCCTATCCTATCCTCTATCCTATCCTATCCCCTATCCTATCCTCTATCCTATCCCCTATCCTATCCTCTATCCTATCCTATCATCTATCCTCTATCCTATAATATCTTCTATCCTATCCTATCCTCTATCCTATCAAATCCCCTATCCTATCCTCTATCCTATCCTATCCTCTATCCTATCCTATCCTCTATCCTATCCTATCCTCTATCCTATCCTATCATCTATCCTATCCTATCCTCTATCCTATCCTATCCTCTATCCTCTATCCTCTATCCTATCCTATCCTCTATCCTATCCTTTCCTCTATCCTATCCTATCCTCTATCCTATCCTCTATCCTATCCTATCCTCTATCCTATCCTATCCTCTATCCTATCCTATCCTCTATCCTATCCTATCCTCTATCCTATCCTATCCTCTATCCTATCCTATCCTCTATCCTCTATCCTATCCTATCCTCTATCCTCTATCCTCTATCCTATCCTATCCTCTATCCTATCCTTTCCTCTATCCTATCCTATCCTCTATCCTATCCTCTATCCTATCCTATCCTCTATCGTATCCTATCCTCTATCCTAACCTATCCTCTATCCTATCCTATCCTCTATCCTATCCTATCCTCTATCCTATCCTATCCTCTATCCTATCCTATCCTCTATCCTATCCTATCCTCTATCCTATCCTATCCTCTATCCTATCCTATCCTATCCTCTATCCTATCCTATCCTCTATCCTATCCTATCCTGTATCCTATCCAATCCTGTATCCTATCCTGTCCTCTATCCTATCCTATCCTCTATCCTATCCTATGCTCTATCCTATCTTATCGTCTATCCTATCCTCTATCCTATCCTATTCCTCTATCCTATCCTATCCTCTATCCTATCCTATCCTATATCCTATCCTATCCTCTATCCTATCCTATCCTCCATCATATCCTATCCTCTATCCTCTATCCTATCCTATCCTCTATCCTCTATCCTATCCTATCCTCTATCCTCTATCCTCTATCCTCTATCCTATCCTATCCTCTATCCTATCCTTTCCTCTATCCTATCCTATCCTCTATCCTATCCTCTATCCTATCCTATCCTCTATCCTATCCTATCCTCTATCCTATCCTATCCTCTATCCTATCCTATCCTCTATCCTATCCTATCCTCTATCCTATCCTATCCTCTATCCTATCCTATCCTCTATCCTATCCTATCCTCTATCCTATCCTATCCTCTATCCTATCCTATCCTCTATCCTATCCTATCCTCTATCCTATCCTATCCTCTATCCTATCCTATCCTCTATCCTATCCTATCCTCTATCCTATCCTATCCTCTATCCTATCCTGTATCCTATCCAATCCTCTATCCTATCCTCTATCCTATCCTATCCTCTATCCTATCCTATCCTCCATTCTATCCTATCCTGTATCCTATCCTATCCTCCATCCTATCCTATCCTCAATCCTATCCTTTCCTGTATCCTATCCAATCCTGTATCCTATCCTGTCCTCTATCCTATCCTATCCTCTATCCTATCCTATCCTCTATCCTATCCTATCTTCTATCCTATCCTATCCTCTATCCTATCCTATCCTCTATCCTATCCTATCATCTATCCTCTATCCTATCCTATCAAATCCCCTATCCTATCCTCTATCCTACCCTATCCTCTATCCTATCCTATTCCTCTATCCTATCCTATCCTCTATCCTATCCTATCCTATATCCTATCCTATCCTCTATCCTATCCTATCCTCTATCATATACTATCCTCTATCCTATCCTATCCTCTATCCTCTATCCTATCCTATCCTATCATCTATCCTCTATACCTATCCTATCCTCTATCCTATCCTATCCTCTATCCTATCCTATCATCTATCCTCTATCCTATCCTATCAAATCCCCTATCCTATAGTCTATCCTACCCTATCCTCTGTCCTATCCTATCCTCTATCCTATCCTATCCTCTATCCTATCCTATCCACTATCCTATCCTATCCTCTATCCTCTATCCTATCCTATCCTCTATCCTCTATCCTCTATCCTATCCTATCCTCTATCCTATCCTTTCCTCTATCCTATCCTATCCTCTATCCTATCCTCTATCCTATCCTATCCTCTATCCTATCCTATCCTCTATCCTATCCTATCCTCTATCCTATCCTATCCTCTATCCTATCCTATCCTCTATCCTATCCTATCCTATCCTCTATCCTATCCTATCCTATCCTCTATCCTATCCTATCCTCTATCCTAACCTATCCTGTATCCTATCCAATCCTGTATCCTATCCTGTCCTCTATCCTATCCTATCCTCTATCCTATCCTATGCTCTATCCTATCTTATCGTCTATCCTATCCTCTATCCTATCCTATTCCTCTATCCTATCCTATCCTCTATCCTATCCTATCCTATATCCTATCCTATCCTCTATCCTATCCTATCCTCCATCCTATCCTATCCTCTATCCTTTCCTTTCCTCTATCCTATCCTATCTTCTATCCTATCCTCTATCCTATCCTCTATCCTATCCTATCCTCTATCCTATCCTATCCTCTATCCTATCCTATCCTATCCTCTATCCTAACCTATCCTCTATCCTATCCTATCCTATCCTCTATCCTATCCTATCCTCTATCCTATCCTTTTCCTCTATCCTATCCTATCCTCTATCCTATCCTATCCTATATCCTATCCTATCCTCTATCCTATCCTATCCTCCATCCTATCCTATCCTCTATCCTCTATCCTATCCTATCCGCTATCCTCTATCCTCTATCCTCTATCCTATCCTATCCTCTATCCTATCCTGTATCCTATCCTATTCCTCTATCCTATCCTATCCTCTATCCTATCCTATCCTATATCCTATCCTATCCTCTATCCTATCCTCTATCCTATCCTATCCTCCATCCTATCCTATCCTCTATCCTCTATCCTATCCTATCCTCTATCCTCTATCCTCTATCCTATCCTATCCTCTATCCTATCCTATCCTCTATCCTATCCTATCCTCTATCCTATGCTATCCTCTATCCTATCCTATCTTCTATCCTATCCTATCCTCTATCCTATCCTATCCTATCCTATCCTATCCTCTATCCTATCCTATCCCTATCCTATCCTCTATCCTATCCCCTATCCTATCCTCTATCCTATCATATCATCTATCCTCTATCCTATAATATCTTCTATCCTATCCTATCCTCTATCCTATCAAATCCCCTATCCTATCCTCTATCCTATCCTATCATCTATCCTCTATCCTATCCAATCCTCTATCCTATCCTATCCTCTATCCTATCCTATCTTCTATCCTATCCTATCCTCTATCCTATCAAATCCCCTAGTCTATCCTCTGTCCTATCCTATCCTCTATCCTATCCTATCCTCTATCCTCTATCCTCTATCCTCTATCCTATCCTATCCTCTATCCTATCCTTTCCTCTATCCTATCCTATCCTCTATCCTATCCTCTATCCTATCCTATCCTCTATCCTATCCTATCCTCTATCCTATCCTATCCTCTATCCTATCCTATCCTCTATCCTATCCTATCCTCTATCCTATCCTATCCTCTATCCTATCCTATCCTCTATCCTATCCTATCCTCTATCCTATCCTATCCTCTATCCTATCCTATCCTCTATCCTATCCTATCCTATCCTCTATCCTATCCTATCCTCTATCCTATCCTATCCTCTATCCTATCCTATCCTCTATCCTATCCTATCCTCTATCCTATCCTATCCTCTATCCTATCCTATCCTCTATCCTATCCTATCCTCTATCCTATCAAATCCCCTATCCTATCCGCTATCCTATCCTATCATCTATCCTCTATCCTATCCAATCCTGTATCCTCTCCTGTCCTCTATCCTATCCTATCCTCTATTGTATCCTATCCTTTTATCCTATCCTATCCTATCCTCTATCCTATGCTATCCTCTATCCTATCCTATCTTCTATCCTATCCTATCCTCTATCCTATCCTATCCTCTATCCTATCCTATCATCTATCCTCTATCCTATCCTATCAAAATCCCCTATCCTATCCTCTATCCTACCCTATCCTCTATCCTATCCTATCCTCTATCCTATCCTAGCCTCTATCATATACTATCCTCTATCCTATCCTATCCTCTATCCTATCCTATCCTCTATCCTATCCTATCCTCTATCCTATCCTATCCTCTATCCTATCCTATCCTCTATCCTATCCTATCCTCTATCCTATCCTATCCTCTATCCTATCCTATCCTCTATCCTATCCTATCCTCTATCCTATCCTATCCTCTATCCTATCCTATCCTCTATCCTATCCTATCCTCTATCCTATCCTATCCTCTATCCTATCCTATCCTCTATCCTATCCTATCCTCTCTCCTATCAAATCCCCTATCCTATCCTCTATCCTATCCTATCCTGTATCCTATCCAATCCTCTATCCTATCCTCTATCCTATCCTATCCTCTATCCTATCCTATCCTCTATCCTATCCTATCCTCTATCCTCTATCCTATCCTATCCTATCCTATCATCTATCCTCTATACCTATCCTATCCTCTATCCTATCCTATCCTCTATCCTATCCTATCCTCTCTCCCTATCAAATCCCCTATCCTATCCTCTATCCTATCCTATCCTGTATCCTATCCAATCCTCTATCCTATCCTCTATCCTATCCTATCCTCTATCCTATCCTATCCTCTATCCTATCCTATCCTCTATCCTATCCTATCTTCTATCCTATCCTATCCTCTATCCTATCCTATCCTCTATCCTATCCTATCATCTATCCTCTATCCTATCCTATCAAATCCCCTATCCTATCCTCTATCCTACCCTATCCTCTATCCTATCCTATTCCTCTATCCTATCCTATCCTCTATCCTATCCTATCCTATATCCTATCCTATCCTCTATCCTATCCTATCCTCTATCATATACTATCCTCTATCCTATCCTATCCTCTATCCTCTATCCTATCCTATCCTATCATCTATCCTCTATACCTATCCTACCCTCTATCCTATCCTATCCTCTATCCTATCCTATCATCTATCCTCTATCCTATCCTATCAAATCCCCTATCCTATAGTCTATCCTACCCTATCCTCTGTCCCTATCCTATCCTCTATCCTATCCTATCCTCTATCCTATCCTATCCACTATCCTATCCTATCCTCTATCCTCTATCCTATCCTATCCTCTATCCTCTATCCTCTATCCTATCCTATCCTCTATCCTATCCTTTCCTCTATCCTATCCTATCCTCTATCCTATCCTCTATCCTATCCTATCCTCTATCCTATCCTATCCTCTATCCTATCCTATCCTCTATCCTATCCTATCCTCTATCCTATCCTATCCTCTATCCTATCCTATCCTATCCTCTATCCTATCCTATCCTCTATCCTATCCTATCCTGTATCCTATCCAATCCTGTATCCTATCCTGTCCTCTATCCTATCCTATCCTCTATCCTATCCTATGCTCTATCCTATCTTATCGTCTATCCTATCCTCTATCCTATCCTATTCCTCTATCCTATCCTATCCTCTATCCTATCCTATCCTATATCCTATCCTATCCTCTATCCTATCCTATCCTCCATCCTATCCTATCCTCTATCCTTTCCTTCCTCTATCCTATCCTATCCTCTATCCTATCCTCTATCCTATCCTCTATCCTATCCTATCCTCTATCCTATCCTATCCTCTATCCTATCCTATCCTCTATCCTATCCTATCCTCTATCCTATCCTATCCTCTATCCTATCCTATCCTCTATCCTATCCTATCCTCTATCCTATCCTATCCTCTATCCTATCCTATCCTCTATCCTATCCTATCCTATCCTCTATCCTAACCTATCCTCTATCCTATCCTATCCTATCCTCTATCCTATCCTATCCTCTATCCTATCCTATTCCTCTATCCTATCCTATCCTCTATCCTATCCTATCCTATATCCTATCCTATCCTCTATCCTATCCTATCCTCCATCCTATCCTATCCTCTATCCTCTATCCTATCCTATCCTCTATCCTCTATCCTCTATCCTCTATCCTATCCTATCCTCTATCCTATCCTGTATCCTATCCTATTCCTCTATCCTATCCTATCCTCTATCCTATCCTATCCTATATCCTATCCTATCCTCTATCCTATCCTATCCTCCATCCTATCCTATCCTCTATCCTCTATCCCATCCTATCCTCTATCCTCTATCCTCTATCCTATCCTATCCTCTATCCTATCCTATCCTCTATCCTATCCTATCCTCTATCCTATGCTATCCTCTATCCTATCCTATCTTCTATCCTATCCTATCCTCTATCCTATCCTATCCTATCCTATCCTCTATCCTATCCTATCCCCTATCATATCCTCTATCCTATCCCCTATCCTATCCTCTATCCTATCATATCATCTATCCTCTATCCTATAATATCTTCTATCCTATCCTATCCTCTATCCTATCAAATCCCCTATCCTATCCTCTATCCTATCCTATCATCTATCCTCTATCCTATCCAATCCTCTATCCTATCCTATCCTCTATCCTATCCTATCTTCTATCCTATCCTATCCTCTATCCTATCAAATCCCCTAGTCTATCCTCTGTCCTATCCTATCCTCTATCCTATCCTATCCTCTATCCTCTATCCTCTATCCTCTATCCTATCCTATCCTCTATCCTATCCTTTCCTCTATCCTATCCTATCCTCTATCCTATCCTCTATCCTATCCTATCCTCTATCCTATCCTATCCTCTATCCTATCCTATCCTCTATCCTATCCTATCCTCTATCCTATCCTATCCTCTATCCTATCCTATCCTATCCTCTATCCTATCCTATCCTCTATCCTATCCTATCCTCTATCCTATCCTATCCTCTATCCTATCCTATCCTATCCTCTATCCTATCCTATCCTCTATCCTATCCTATCCTCTATCCTATCCTATCCTCTATCCTATCCTATCCTCTATCCTATCCTATCCTCTATCCTATCCTATCCTCTATCCTATCCTATCCTCTATCCTATCCTATCCTCTATCCTATCAAATCCCCTATCCTATCCGCTATCCTATCCTATCATCTATCCTCTATCCTATCCAATCCTGTATCCTCTCCTGTCCTCTATCCTATCCTATCCTCTATTGTATCCTATCCTTTTATCCTATCCTATCCTATCCTCTATCCTATGCTATCCTCTATCCTATCCTATCTTCTATCCTATCCTATCCTCTATCCTATCCTATCCTCTATCCTATCCTATCATCTATCCTCTATCCTATCCTATCAAATCCCCTATCGCTATCCTCTATCCTACCCTATCCTCTATCCTATCCTATTCCTCTATACTATCCTATCCTCTATCCTATCCTATCCATATCCTATCCTATCCCTATCCTCTATCCTATCCACTATCATATACTATCCTCTATCCTATCCTATCCTCTATCCTATCCTATCCTCTATCCTATCCTATCCTCTATCCTATCCTATCCTCTATCCTATCCTATCCTCTATCCTATCCTATCCTCTATCCTATCCTATCCTCTATCCTATCCTATCCTCTATCCTATCCTATCCTCTATCCTATCCTATCCTCTCTCCTATCAAATCCCCTATCCTATCCTCTATCCTATCCTATCCTGTATCCTATCCAATCCTCTATCCTATCCTCTATCCTATCCTATCCTCTATCCTATCCTATCCTCTATCCTATCCTATCCTCTATCCTCTATCCTATCCTATCCTATCATCTATCCTCTATACCTATCCTATCCTCTATCCTATCCTATCCTCTATCCTATCCTATCCTCTCTCCTATCCTATCCTCTATCCTATCCTATCCTCTATCCTATCCTATCATCTATCCTCTATCCTATCCTATCAAATCCCCTATCCTATAGTCTATCCTACCCTATCCTCTGTCCTATCCTATCCTCTATCCTATCCTATCCTCTATCCTATCCTATCCTCTATCCTATCCTATCCTCTATCCTCTATCCTATCCTATCCTCTATCCTCTATCCTCTATCCTATCCTATCCTCTATCCTATCCTTTCCTCTATCCTATCCTATCCTCTATCCTATCCTATCCTCTATCCTATCCTATCCTCTACCCTATCCTATCCTCTATCCTATCCTATCCTATCCTCTATCCTATCCTATCCTCTATCCTATCCTATCCTGTATCCTATCCAATCCTGTATCCTATCCTGTCCTCTATCCTATCCTATCCTCTATCCTATCCTATGCTCTATCCTATCTTATCGTCTATCCTATCCTCTATCCTATCCTATTCCTCTATCCTATCCTATCCTCTATCCTATCCTATCCTATATCCTATCCTATCCTCTATCCTATCCTATCCTCCATCCTATCCTATCCTCTATCCTCTATCCTATCCTATCCACTATCCTCTATCCTCTATCCTCTATCCTATCCTATCCTCTATCCTTTCCTTTCCTCTATCCTATTCTATCATCTATCCTCCATCCTATCCAATCCTCTATCCTATCCTATCCTCTATCCTATCCTATCCTCTATCCTATCAAATCCCCTAGTCTATCCTCTGTCCTATCCTATCCTCTATCCTATCCTATCCTCTATCCTCTATCCTCTATCCTCTATCCTATCCTATCCTCTATCCTATCCTATCCTCTATCCTATCAAATCCCCTATCCTATCCGCTATCCTATCCTATCATCTATCCTCTATCCTATCCAATCCTGTATCCTCTCCTGTCCTCTATCCTATCCTATCCTCTATTGTATCCTATCCTTTTATCCTATCCTATCCTATCCTCTATCCTATGCTATCCTCTATCCTATCCTATCTTCTATCCTATCCTATCCTCTATCCTATCCTATCCTCTATCCTATCCTATCATCTATCCTCTATCCTATCCTATCAAATCCCCTATCCTATCCTCTATCCTACCCTATCCTCTATCCTATCCTATTCCTCTATCCTATCCTATCCTCTATCCTATCCTATCCTATATCCTATCCTATCCTCTATCCTATCCTATCCTCTATCATATACTATCCTCTATCCTATCCTATCCTCTATCCTATCCTATCCTCTATCCTATCCTATCCTCTATCCTATCCTATCCTCTATCCTATCCTATCCTCTATCCTATCCTATCCTCTCTCCTATCAAATCCCCTATCTTATCCTCTATCCTATCCTATCCTGTATCCTATCCAATCCTCTATCCTAACCTCTATCCTATCCTATCCTCTATCCTATCCTATCCTCCATTCTATCCTATCCTGTATCCTATCCTATCCTCCATCCTATCCTATCCTCAATCCTATCCTTTCCTGTATCCTATCCAATCCTGTATCCTATCCTGTCCTCTATCCTATCCTATCCTCTATCCTATCCTATCCTCTATCCTATCCTATCTTCTATCCTATCCTATCCTCTATCCTATCCTATCCTCTATCCTATCCTATCATCTATCCTCTATCCTATCCTATCAAATCCCCTATCCTATCCTCTATCCTACCCTATCCTCTATCCTATCCTATTCCTCTATCCTATCCTATCCTCTATCCTATCCTATCCTATATCCTATCCTATCCTCTATCTTATCCTATCCTCTATCATATACTATCCTCTATCCTATCCTATCCTCTATCCTCTATCCTATCCTATCCTATCATCTATCCTCTATACCTATCCTATCCTCTATCCTATCCTATCATCTATCCTCTATCCTGTCCTATCAAATCCCCTATCCTATAGTCTATCCTACCCTATCCTCTGTCCTATCCTATCCTCTATCCTATCCTATCCTCTATCCTATCCTATCCTCTATCCTATCCTATCCTCTATCCTCTATCCTATCCTATCCTCTATCCTCTATCCTCTATCCTATCCTATCCTCTATCCTATCCTTTCCTCTATCCTATCCTATCCTCTATCCTATCCTCTATCCTATCCTATCCTCTATCCTATCCTATCCTCTATCCTATCCTATCCTCTATCCTATCCTATCCTCTATCCTATCCCATCCTCTATCCTATCCTATCCTCTATCCTATCCTATCCTATCCTCTATCCTATCCTATCCTCTATCCTATCCTATCCTGTATCCTATCCAATCCTGTATCCTATCCTGTCCTCTATCCTATCCTATCCTCTATCCTATCCTATGCTCTATCCTATCTTATCGTCTATCCTATCCTCTATCCTATCCTATTCCTCTATCCTATCCTATCCTCTATCCTATCCTATCCTCCATCCTATCCTATCCTCTATCCTCTATCCTATCCTATCCTCTATCCTCTATCCTCTATCCTCTATCCTATCCTATCCTCTATCCTATCCTATCCTCTATCCTATCCTATCCTCTATCCTATGCTATCCTCTATCCTATCCTATCTTCTATCCTATCCTATCCTCTATCCTATCCTATCCTATCCTATCCTCTATCCTATCCTATCCCCTATCCTATCCTCTATCCTATCCCTATCCTATCCTCTATCCTATCCTATCATCTATCCTCTATCCTATAATATCTTCTATCCTATCCTATCCTCTATCCTATCAAATCCCCTATCCTATCTCTATCCTATCCTATCATCTATCCTCTATCCTATCCAATCCTCTATCCTATCCTATCCCTCTATCCTATCCTATCTTCTATCCTATCCTATCCTCTATCCTATCAAATCCCCTAGTCTATCCTCTGTCCTATCCTATCCTCTATCCTATCCTATCCCTCTATCCTATCCTATTCCTCTATACTATCCTATCCTCTATCCTCTATCCTATCCTATCCTCTATCCTGTATCCTATCCTATCATCTATCCTCTATCCTATCCTATCCTCTATCCTATCCTATCCTCTATCCTATCCTATCATCTATCCTCTATCCTATCCTATCAAATCCCCTATCCTATCCTCTATCCTACCCTATCCTCTGTCCTATCCTATCCTCTATCCTATCCTATCCTCTATCCTATCCTATCCTCTATCCTATCCTATCCTCTATCCTATCCTATCCTCTATCCTATCCTATCCTCTATCCTATCCTATCCTCTATCCTCTATCCTATCCTATCCTCTATCCTCTATCCTCTATCCTATCCTATCCTCTATCCTATCCTTTCCTCTATCCTATCCTATCCTCTATCCTATCCTCTATCCTATCCTCTATCCTATCCTCTATCCTATCCTATCCTCTATCCTATCCTATCCTATCCTCTATCCTAACCTATCCTCTATCCTATCCTATCCTCTATCCTATCCTATCCTCTATCCTATCCTATCCTCTATCCTATCCTATCCTCTATCCTATCCTATCCTCTATCCTATCCTATCCTATCCTCTATCCTATCCTATGCTCTATCCTATCTTATCGTCTATCCTATCCTCTATCCTATCCTATTCCTCTATCCTATCCTATCCTCTATCCTATCCTATCCTATATCCTATCCTATCCTCTATCCTATCCTATCCTCCATCATATCCTATCCTCTATCCTCTATCCTATCCTATCCTCTATCCTCTATCCTCTATCCTCTATCCTATCCTATCCTCTATCCTATCCTTTCCTCTATCCTATCCTATCCTCTATCCTATCCTCTATCCTATCCTCTATCCTATCCTATCCTCTATCCTATCCTATCCTCTATCCTATCCTATCCTCTATCCTATCCTATCCTCTATCCTATCCTATCCTCTATCCTATCCTATCCTCTATCCTATCCTATCCTCTATCCTATCCTATCCTCTATCCTATCCTATCCTATCCTCTATCCTATCCTATCCTCTATCCTATCCTATCCTCTATCCTATCAAATCCCCTATCCTATCCGCTATCCTATCCTATCATCTATCCTCTATCCTATCCAATCCTGCATCCTCTCCTGTCCTCTATCCTATCCTATCCTCTATTGTATCCTATCCTTTTATCCTATCCTATCCTATCCTCTATCCTATGCTATCCTCTATCCTATCCTATCTTCTATCCTATCGTATCCTCTATCCTATCCTATCCTCTATCCTATCCTATCATCTATCCTCTATCCTATCCTATCAAATCCCCTATCCTATCCTCTATCCTACCCTATCCTCTATCCTATCCTATTCCTCTATCCTATCCTATCCTCTATCCTATCCTATCCTATATCCTATCCTATCCTCTATCCTATCCTCTATCCTATCCTATCCTCTATCCTATCCTATCCTCTATCCTATCCTATCCTCTATCCTATCCTATCCTCTATCCTATCCTATCCTCTATCCTATCCTATCCTCTATCCTATCCTATCCTCTATCCTATCCTATCCTCTATCCTATCCTATCCTCTCTCCTATCAAATCCCCTATCCTATCCTCTATCCTATCCTATCCTGTATCCTATCCAATCCTCTATCCTATCCTCTATCCTATCCTATCCTCCATCCTATCCTATCCTCAATCCTATCCTTTCCTGTATCCTATTCAATCCTGTATCCTATCCTGTCCTCTATCCTATCCTATCCTCTATCCTATCCTATCCTCTATCCTATCCTATCTTCTATCCTATCCTATCCTCTATCCTATCCTATCCTCTATCCTATCCTATCATCTATCCTCTATCCTATCCTATCAAATCCCCTATCCTATCCTCTATCCTACCCTATCCTCTATCCTATCCTATTCCTCTATCCTATCCTATCCTCTATCCTATCCTATCCTATATCCTATCCTATCCTCTATCCTATCCTATCCTCTATCATATACTATCCTCTATCCTATCCTATCCTCTATCCTATCCTATCCTCTATCCTATCCTATCCCCTATCCTATCCTATCCTCTATCCTATCCTATCCTCTATCCTATCCTATCTTCTAACCTATCCTATCCTCTATCCTATCAAATCCCCTATCCTATCCTCTATCCTATCCTATCCTGTATCCTATCCAATCCTCTATCCTATCCTCTATCCTATCCTATCCTCTATCCTATCCTATCCTCCATTCTATCCTATCCTGTATCCTATCCTATCCTCTATCCTATCCTACCCTCTATCCTATCCTATCCTCTGTCCTATCCTATCCTCTATCCTATCCTATCCTCTATCCTATCCTCTATCCTATCCTATCGTCTATCCTATCCTCTATCCTATCCTATCCTCTATCCTATCCTATCTTCTATCCTATCCTATCATCTATCCTATCAAATCCCCAACCCTATCCTCTGTCCTATCCTATCCTCTATCCTATCCTATCCTCTATCCTATCCTATCCTCTATCCTATCCTATCCTCTATCCTCTATCCTATCCTATCCTCTATCCTCTATCCTATCCTATCCTCTATCCTATCCTATCGTCTATACTATCCTCTATCCTATCCTATCCTCTATCCTATCCTATCCTCCATCCTATCCTATCCTCAATCCTATCCTTTCCTGTATCCTATCCAATCCTGTATCCTATCCTGTCCTCTATCCTATCCTATCCTCTATCCTATCCTATCGTCTATCCTATCCTCTATCCTATCCTATTCCTCTATCCTATCCTATCCTCTATCCTATCCTATCCTATATCCTATCCTATCCTCTATCCTATCCTATCCTCTATCCTATCCTATCCTCTATCCTATCCTATCCTCTATCTTATCCTATCCTCTATCCTATCCTATCCTCTATCCTATCAAATCCGCTATCCTATCCTCTATCCTATCCTATCCTGTATCCTATCCAATCCTCTATCCTATCCTATCATCTATCCTCTATCCTATCCAATCCTCTATCCGATCCTATCGTCTATCCTATCCTCTATCCTATCCTATCCTCTATCCTATCCTATCCTCCATCCTATCCTATCCTCAATCCTATCCTTTCCTGTATCCTATCCAATCCTGTATCCTATCCTGTCCTCTATCCTATCCTATCCTCTATCCTATCCTATCCTCTATCCTATCCTATCCTGTATCCTATCCTATCCTCTATCCTATCTTATCCTCTATCCTATCAAATCCCCTATCCTATCCTCTATCCTATCCTATTCCTCTATCCTATCCTATCCTCTATCCTATCCTATCCTATATCCTATCCTATCCTCTATCCTATCTTATCCTCTATCCTATCAAATCCCCTATCCTATCCTCTATCCTATCCTATCATCTATCCTCTATCCTATCAAATCCCCTATCCTATCCTCTATCCTACCCTATCCTCTATCCTATCCTATTCCTCTATCCTATCCTATCCTCTATCCTATCCTATCCTATATCCTATCCTATCCTCCATCCTATCCTATCCTCTATCATATACTATCCTCTATCCTATTCTATCCTCTATCCTATCCTATCCTCTATCCTACCCTATCCTCTATCCTATCCTATCCTCTATCCTATCCTATCCTCTATCCTATCCTATCCTCTATCCTATCCTATCCTCTATCCTATCCTATCCTCTATCCTATCAAATCCCCTATCCTATCCTCTATCCTATCCTATCCTGTATCCTATCCAATCCTCTATCCTATCCTCTATCCTATCCTATCCTCTATCCTATCCTATCCTCCATTCTATCCTATCCTGTATCCTATCCTATCCTCTATCCTATCCTATCCTCTATCCTATCCTATCCTCTATCCTATCCTATCCTCTGTCCTATCCTATCCTCTATCCTATCCTATCCTCTATCCTATCCTCTATCCTATCCTATCATCTATCCTCTATCCTATCCAATCCTGCATCCTCTCCTGTCCTCTATCCTATCCTATCCTCTATTGTATCCTATCCTTTTATCCTATCCTATCCTATCCTCTATCCTATGCTATCCTCTATCCTATCCTATCTTCTATCCTATCCTATCCTCTATCCTATCCTATCCTCTATCCTATCCTATCATCTATCCTCTATCCTATCCTATCAAATCCCCTATCCTATCCTCTATCCTATCCTATCAAATCCCCTATCCTATCCTCTATCCTACCCTATCCTCTATCCTATCCTATTCCTCTATCCTATCCTATCCTCTATCCTATCCTATCCTATATCCTATCCTATCCTCTATCCTATCCTATCCTCTATCCTATCCTATCCTCTATCCTATCCTATCCTCTATCCTATCCTATCCTCTATCCTATCCTATCCTCTATCCTATCCTATCCTCTATCCTATCCTATCCTCTATCCTATCCTATCCTCTCTCCTATCAAATCCCCTATTCCTATCCTCTATCCTATCCTATCCTGTATCCTATCCAATCCTCTATCCTATCCTCTATCCTATCCTATCCTCCATCCTATCCTATCCTCAATCCTATCCTTTCCTGTATCCTATTCAATCCTGTATCCTATCCTGTCCTCTATCCTATCCTATCCTCTATCCTATCCTATCCTCTATCCTATCCTATCTTCTATCCTATCCTATCCTCTATCCTATCCTATCCTCTATCCTATCCTATCATCTATCCTCTATCCTATCCTATCAAATCCCCTATCCTATCCTCTATCCTACCCTATCCTCTATCCTATCCTATTCCTCTATCCTATCCTATCCTCTATCCTATCCTATCCTATATCCTATCCTATCCTCTATCCTATCCTATCCTCTATCATATACTATCCTCTATCCTATCCTATCCTCTATCCTATCCTATCCTCTATCCTATCCTATCCCCTATCCTATCCTATCCTCTATCCTATCCTATCCTCTATCCTATCCTATCTTCTAACCTATCCTATCCTCTATCCTATCAAATCCCCTATCCTATCCTCTATCCTATCCTATCCTGTATCCTATCCAATCCTCTATCCTATCCTCTATCCTATCCTATCCTCTATCCTATCCTATCCTCTATCCTATCCTATCCTCTATCCTATCCTATCCTCTATCCTCTATCCTATCCTATCCTCTATCCTCTATCCTATCCTATCCTCTATCCTATCCTATCGTCTATACTATCCTCTATCCTATCCTATCCTCTATCCTATCCTATCCTCCATCCTATCCTATCCTCAATCCTATCCTTTCCTGTATCCTATCCAATCCTGTATCCTATCCTGTCCTCTATCCTATCCTATCCTCTATCCTATCCTATCGTCTATCCTATCCTCTATCCTATCCTATTCCTCTATCCTATCCTATCCTCTATCCTATCCTATCCTATATCCTATCCTATCCTCTATCCTATCCTATCCTCTATCCTATCCTATCCTCTATCCTATCCTATCCTCTATCTTATCCTATCCTCTATCCTATCCTATCCTCTATCCTATCAAATCCGCTATCCTATCCTCTATCCTATCCTATCCTGTATCCTATCCAATCCTCTATCCTATCCTATCATCTATCCTCTATCCTATCCAATCCTCTATCCGATCCTATCGTCTATCCTATCCTCTATCCTATCCTATCCTCTATCCTATCCTATCCTCCATCCTATCCTATCCTCAATCCTATCCTTTCCTGTATCCTATCCAATCCTGTATCCTATCCTGTCCTCTATCCTATCCTATCCTCTATCCTATCCTATCCTCTATCCTATCCTATCCTGTATCCTATCCTATCCTCTATCCTATCTTATCCTCTATCCTATCAAATCCCCTATCCTATCCTCTATCCTATCCTATCATCTATCCTCTATCCTATCAAATCCCCTATCCTATCCTCTATCCTACCCTATCCTCTATCCTATCCTATTCCTCTATCCTATCCTATCCTCTATCCTATCCTATCCTATATCCTATCCTATCCTCCATCCTATCCTATCCTCTATCATATACTATCCTCTATCCTATTCTATCCTCTATCCTATCCTATCCTCTATCCTACCCTATCCTCTATCCTATCCTATCCTCTATCCTATCCTATCCTCTATCCTATCCTATCCTCTATCCTATCCTATCCTCTATCCTATCCTATCCTCTATCCTATCAAATCCCCTATCCTATCCTCTATCCTATCCTATCCTGTATCCTATCCAATCCTCTATCCTATCCTCTATCCTATCCTATCCTCTATCCTATCCTATCCTCCATTCTATCCTATCCTGTATCCTATCCTATCCTCTATCCTATCCTATCCTCTATCCTATCCTATCCTCTGTCCTATCCTATCCTCTATCCTATCCTATCCTCTATCCTATCCTCTATCCTATCCTATCGTCTATCCTATCCTCTGTCCTATCCTATCCTCTATCCTATAATATCTTCTATCCTATCCTATCATCTATCCTATCAAATCCCCAACCCTATCCTCTGTCCTATCCTATCCTCTATCCTATCCTATCCTCTATCCTATCCTATTCCTCTATCCTATCCTATCCTCTATCCTATCCTATCCTATATCCTATCCTATCCTCTATCCTATCCTATCCTCTATCCTATCCTATCCTCTATCCTATCCTATCCTCTATCTTATCCTATCCTCTATCCTATCCTATCCTCTATCCTATCAAATCCGCTATCCTATCCTCTATCCTATCCTATCCTGTATCCTATCCAATCCTCTATCCTATCCTATCATCTATCCTCTATCCTATCCAATCCTCTATCCGATCCTATCGTCTATCCTATCCTCTATCCTATCCTATCCTCTATCCTATCCTATCCTCCATCCTATCCTATCCTCAATCCTATCCTTTCCTGTATCCTATCCAATCCTGTATCCTATCCTGTCCTCTATCCTATCCTATCCTCTATCCTATCCTATCCTCTATCCTATCCTATCCTGTATCCTATCCTATCCTCTATCCTATCTTATCCTCTATCCTATCAAATCCCCTATCCTATCCTCTATCCTATCCTATCATCTATCCTCTATCCTATCAAATCCCCTATCCTATCCTCTATCCTACCCTATCCTCTATCCTATCCTATTCCTCTATCCTATCCTATCCTCTATCCTATCCTATCCTATATCCTATCCTATCCTCCATCCTATCCTATCCTCTATCATATACTATCCTCTATCCTATTCTATCCTCTATCCTATCCTATCCTCTATCCTACCCTATCCTCTATCCTATCCTATCCTCTATCCTATCCTATCCTCTATCCTATCCTATCCTCTATCCTATCCTATCCTCTATCCTATCCTATCCTCTATCCTATCAAATCCCCTATCCTATCCTCTATCCTATCCTATCCTGTATCCTATCCAATCCTCTATCCTATCCTCTATCCTATCCTATCCTCTATCCTATCCTATCCTCCATTCTATCCTATCCTGTATCCTATCCTATCCTCTATCCTATCCTATCCTCTATCCTATCCTATCCTCTGTCCTATCCTATCCTCTATCCTATCCTATCCTCTATCCTATCCTCTATCCTATCCTATCGTCTATCCTATCCTCTGTCCTATCCTATCCTCTATCCTATCCTATCTTCTATCCTATCCTATCATCTATCCTATCAAATCCCCAACCCTATCCTCTGTCCTATCCTATCCTCTATCCTATCCTATCCTCTATCCTATCCTATCCTCTATCCTATCCTATCCTATCCTCTATCCTCTATCCTATCCTATCCTCTATCCTCTATCCTATCCTATCCTCTATCCTATCCTATCGTCTATCCTATCCTCTATCCTATCCTATCCTCTATCCTATCCTATCCTCCATCCTATCCTATCCTCAATCCTATCCTTTCCTGTATCCTATCCAATCCTGTATCCTATCCTGTCCTCTATCCTATCCTATCCTCTATCCTATCCTATCGTCTATCCTATCCTCTATCCTATCCTATTCCTCTATCCTATCCTATCCTCTATCCTATCCTATCCTATATCCTATCCTATCCTCTATCCTATCCTATCCTCTATCCTATCCTATCCTCTATCCTATCCTATCCTCTATCTTATCCTATCCTCTATCCTATCCTATCCTCTATCCTATCAAATCCGCTATCCTATCCTCTATCCTATCCTATCCTGTATCCTATCCAATCCTCTATCCTATCCTATCATCTATCCTCTATCCTATCCAATCCTCTATCCGATCCTATCGTCTATCCTATCCTCTATCCTATCCTATCCTCTATCCTATCCTATCCTCCATCCTATCCTATCCTCAATCCTATCCTTTCCTGTATCCTATCCAATCCTGTATAGTATCCTGGCCTCTATCCTATCCTATCCTCTATCCTATCCTATCCTCTATCCTATCCTATCCTGTATCCTATCCTATCCTCTATCCTATCTTATCCTCTATCCTATCAAATCCCCTATCCTATCCTCTATCCTATCCTATCATCTATCCTCTATCCTATACAATCCTCTATCCTATCCTATCGTCTATCCTATCCTCTATCCTATCCTATCCTCTATCCTATCCTATCCTCCATCCTATCCTATCCTCAATCCTATCCTTTCCTGTATCCTATCCAATCCTGTATCCTATCCTGTCCTCTATCCTATCCTATCCTCCATCCTATCCTATCCTCAATCCTATCCTTTCCTGTATCCTATCCAATCCTGTATCCTATCCTGTCCTCTATCCTATCCTATCCTCTATCCTATCCTATACTCTATCCTATCCTATCCTGTATCCTATCCTATCCTGTATCCTATCCTATCGTCTATCCTATCCTCTATCCTATCCTATTCCTCTATCCTATCCTATCCTCTATCCTATCCTATCCTATATCCTATCCTATCCTCTATCCTATCCTATCCTCTATCCTATCCTATCCTCTATCCTATCCTATCCTCTATCTTATCCTATCCTCTATCCTATCCTATCCTCTATCCTATCAAATCCGCTATCCTATCCCCTATCCTATCCTATCCTGTATCCTATCCAATCCTCTATCCTATCCTATCATCTATCCTCTATCCTATCCAATCCTCTATCCGATCCTATCGTCTATCCTATCCTCTATCCTATCCTATCCTCTATCCTATCCTATCCTCCATCCTATCCTATCCTCAATCCTATCCTTTCCTGTATCCTATCCAATCCTGTATCCTATCCTGTCCTCTATCCTATCTTATCCTCTATCCTATCCTATCCTCTATCCTATCCTATCCTGTATCCTATCCTATCCTCTATCCTATCTTATCCTCTATCCTATCAAATCCCCTATCCTATCCTCTATCCTATCCTATCATCTATCCTCTATCCTATCCAATCCTCTATCCTATCCTATCGTCTATCCTATCCTCTATCCTATCCTATCCTCTATCCTATCCTATCCTCCATCCTATCCTATCCTCAATCCTATCCTTTCCTGTATCCTATCCAATCCTGTATCCTATCCTATCCTCTATCCTATCCTATCCTCTATCCTATCCTATCCTCTATCCTATCCTATCCTCTATCCTATCAAATCCCCTATCCTATCCTATCCTCTATCCTATCCTATCCTCTATCCTATCCTATCCTCTATCCTATCCTATCCTCTATCCTATCCTATCCTCTATCCTATCAAATCCCCTATCCTATCCTATCCTCTATCCTATCCTATCCTCTATCCTATCCTATCTTCTATCCTATCCTATCCTCTATCCTATCCTATCCTCTATCCTATCCTATCCTCTATCCTATCCTATCCTCTATCCTATCAAATCCCCTATCCTATCCTCTATCCTATCCTATCCTCTATCCTATCCTATCTTCTATCCTATCCTATCCTCTGTCCTATCAAATCCCATATCCTATCCTCTATCCTATCCTATCCTCTATCCTATCCTATCTTCTATCCTATCCTATCCTCTATCCTACCTTATCCTCTATCCTATCAAATCCCCTATCCTATCCTCTATCCTATCCTATCCTCTATCCTATCCTATCTTCTATCCTATCCTATCCTCTGTCCTATCAAATCCCATATCCTATCCTCTATCCTATCCTATCCTCAATCCTATCCTATCTTCTATCCTATCCTATCCTCTATCCTATCCTATCCTCTATCCTATCCTATCTTCTATCCTATCCTATCCTCTATCCTATCAAATTCCCTATCCTATCCTCTATCCTCTATCCTATCCTATCATCTATCCTCTATCCTATCCAATCCAATATCCTATCCTATCGTCTATCCTATCCTCTATCCTATCCTATCCTCTATCCTATCCTATCCTCCATCCTATCCTATCCTCAATCCTATCCTTTCCTGTATCCTATCCAATCCTGTATCCTATCCTGTCCTCTATCCTATCCTGTCCCCTATCCTATCCTATCCTCTATCCTATCCTATCTTCTATCCTATCCTATCCTCTATCCTATCAAATCCCCTACCCTATTCTCTGTCCAATCATATCCTCTATCCTATCCTATCCTCTATCCTATCCTATCCACTATCCAATCCTATCCTCTATCCTCTATCCTATCCTATCCTCTATCCTATCCTATCTTCTATCCTCTCCTATCCTCTATCCTATACTATTCTCTATCCTATCCTATCATCTATCCTATCCTATCCTCTATCCTATAATATCATCTATCCGTTCCTATCCTCCATCCTATCCTATCCTCTATCCTATCCTATCCTCCATCCTATCCTATCCTCAATCCTATCCTTTCCTGTATCCTATCCAATCCTGTATCCTATCCTGTCCTCTATCCTATCCTCAATCCTATCCTTTCCTGTATCCTATCCAATCCTGTATCCTATCCTGTCCTCTATCCTATCCTATCCCCTATCCTATCCTATCCTCTATCATATCCTATCTTTTATCCTACCTTATCATCTATCCTATCAAATCCCCTATCCTATCCTCTATCCTATCCTATCCTCTATCCTATCCTATCTTCTATCCTATCCTATCCTCTGTCCTATCAAATCCCATATCCTGTCCTCTATCCTATCCTATCCTCTATCCTATCCTATCCTCTATCCTATCCTATCTTCTATCCTATCCTATCCTCTATCCTATCCTATCCTCTATCCTATCCTATCATCTATCCTCTATCCTATCCTATCAAATCCCCTATCCTATCCTCTATCCTACCCTATCCTCTATCCTATCCTATTCCTCTATCCTATCCTATCCTCTATCCTATCCTATCCTATATCCTATCCTATCCTCTATCCTATCCTATCCTCTATCATATACTATCCTCTATCCTATCCTATCCTCTATCCTATCCTATCCTCTATCCTATCCTATCCTCTATCCTATCCTATCCTCTATCCTATCCTATCTTCTATCCTATCCTATCCTCTATCCTATCAAATCCCCTATCCTATCCTCTATCCTATCCTATCCTGTATCCTATCCAATCCTCTATCCTATCCTATCCTCTATCCTATCCTATCCTCCATTCTATCCTATCCTGTATCCTATCCTATATTCTATCCTATCCTACCCTCTATCCTATCCTATCCTCTGTCCTATCCTATCCTCTATCCTATCCTATCGTCTATCCTATCCTCTATCCTATCCTATCCTCTATCCTATCCTATCTTCTATCCTATCCTATCATCTATCCTATCAAATCCCCAACCCTATCCTCTGTCCTATCCTATCCTCTATCCTATCCTATCCTCTATCCTATCCTATCCTCTATCCTATCCTATCCTCTATCCTATCCTATCCTCTATCCTCTATCCTATCCTATCCTCTATCCTCTATCCTATCCTTTCCTGTATCCTATCCAATCCTGTATCCTATCCTGTCCTCTATCCTATCCTATCCTCTATCCTATCCTATCCTCTATCCTATCCTATCTTCTATCCTTTCCTGTATCCTATCCAATCCTGTATCCTATCCTGTCCTCTATCCTATCCTATCCTCTATCCTATCCTATCGTCTATCCTATCCTCTATCCTATCCTATTCCTCTATCCTATCCTATCCTCTATCCTATCCTATCCTATATCCTATCCTATCCTCTATCCTATCCTATCCTCTATCCTATCCTATCCTCTATCCTATCCTATCCTCTATCTTATCCTATCCTCTATCCTATCCTATCCTCTATCCTATCAAATCCGCTATCCTATCCTCTATCCTATCCTATCCTGTATCCTATCCAATCCTCTATCCTATCCTATCATCTATCCTCTATCCTATCCAATCCTCTATCCGATCCTATCGTCTATCCTATCCTCTATCCTATCCTATCCTCTATCCTATCCTATCCTCCATCCTATCCTATCCTCAATCCTATCCTTTCCTGTATCCTATCCAATCCTGTATCCTATCCTGTCCTCTATCCTATCCTATCCTCTATCCTATCCTATCCTCTATCCTATCCTATCCTGTATCCTATCCTATCCTCTATCCTATCTTATCCTCTATCCTATCAAATCCCCTATCCTATCCTCTATCCTATCCTATCATCTATCCTCTATCCTATCAAATCCCCTATCCTATCCTCTATCCTACCCTATCCTCTATCCTATCCTATTCCTCTATCCTATCCTATCCTCTATCCTATCCTATCCTATATCCTATCCTATCCTATCGTCTATACTATCCTCTATCCTATCCTATCCTCTATCCTATCCTATCCTCCATCCTATCCTATCCTCAATCCTATCCTTTCCTGTATCCTATCCAATCCTGTATCCTATCCTGGCCTCTATCCTATCCTATCCTCTATCCTATCCTATCCTCTATCCTATCCTATCCTGTATCCTATCCTATCCTCTATCCTATCTTATCCTCTATCCTATCAAATCCCCTATCCTATCCTCTATCCTATCCTATCATCTATCCTCTATCCTATCCAATCCTCTATCCTATCCTATCGTCTATCCTATCCTCTATCCTATCCTATCCTCTATCCTATCCTATCCTCCATCCTATCCTATCCTCAATCCTATCCTTTCCTGTATCCTATCCAATCCTGTATCCCATCCTGTCCTCTATCCTATCCTATCCTCCATCCTATCCTATCCTCAATCCTATCCTTTCCTGTATCCTATCCAATCCTGTATCCTATCCTGTCCTCTATCCTATCCTATCCTCTATCCTATCCTATACTCTATCCTATCCTATCCTGTATCCTATCCTATCCTGTATCCTATCCTATCGTCTATCCTATCCTCTATCCTATCCTATTCCTCTATCCTATCCTATCCTCTATCCTATCCTATCCTATATCCTATCCTATCCTCTATCCTATCCTATCCTCTATCCTATCCTATCCTCTATCCTATCCTATCCTCTATCTTATCCTATCCTCTATCCTATCCTATCCTCTATCCTATCAAATCCCCTATCCTATCCTATCCTCTATCCTATCCTATCCTCTATCCTATCCTATCTTCTATCCTATCCTATCCTCTATCCTATCCTATCCTCTATCCTATCCTATCCTCTATCCTATCCTATCCTCTATCCTATCAAATCCCCTATCCTATCCTCTATCCTATCCTATCCTCTATCCTATCCTATCTTCTATCCTATCCTATCCTCTGTCCTATCAAATCCCATATCCTATCCTCTATCCTATCCTATCCTCTATCCTATCCTATCTTCTATCCTATCCTATCCTCTATCCTACCTTATCCTCTATCCTATCAAATCCCCTATCCTATCCTCTATCCTATCCTATCCTCTATCCTATCCTATCTTCTATCCTATCCTATCCTCTGTCCTATCAAATCCCATATCCTATCCTCTATCCTATCCTATCCTCAATCCTATCCTATCTTCTATCCTATCCTATCCTCTATCCTATCCTATCCTCTATCCTATCCTATCTTCTATCCTATCCTATCCTCTATCCTATCAAATTCCCTATCCTATCCTCTATCCTCTATCCTATCCTATCATCTATCCTCTATCCTATCCAATCCAATATCCTATCCTATCGTCTATCCTATCCTCTATCCTATCCTATCCTCTATCCTATCCTATCCTCCATCCTATCCTATCCTCAATCCTATCCTTTCCTGTATCCTATCCAATCCTGTATCATATCCTGTCCTCTATCCTTTCCTGTCCCCTATCCTATCCTATCCTCTATCCTATCCTATCTTCTATCCTATCCTATCCTCTATCCTATCAAATCCCCTACCCTATTCTCTGTCCAATCATATCCTCTATCCTATCCTATCCTCTATCCTATCCTATCCACTATCCAATCCTATCCTCTATCCTCTATCCTATCCTATCCTCTATCCTATCCTATCTTCTATCCTCTCCTATCCTCTATCCTATACTATTCTCTATCCTATCCTATCATCTATCCTATCCTATCCTCTATCCTATAATATCATCTATCCGTTCCTATCCTCCATCCTATCCTATCCTCTATCCTATCCTATCCTCCATCCTATCCTATCCTCAATCCTATCCTTTCCTGTATCCTATCCAATCCTGTATCCTATCCTGTCCTCTATCCTATCCTCAATCCTATCCTTTCCTGTATCCTATCCAATCCTGTATCCTATCCTGTCCTCTATCCTATCCTATCCCCTATCCTATCCTATCCTCTATCATATCCTATCTTTTATCCTACCTTATCATCTATCCTATCAAATCCCCTATCCTATCCTCTATCCTATCCTATCCTCTATCCTATCCTATCTTCTATCCTATCCTATCCTCTGTCCTATCAAATCCCATATCCTGTCCTCTATCCTATCCTATCCTCTATCCTATCCTATCCTCTATCCTATCCTATCTTCTATCCTATCCTATCCTCTATCCTATCCTATCCTCTATCCTATCCTATCATCTATCCTCTATCCTATCCTATCAAATCCCCTATCCTATCCTCTATCCTACCCTATCCTCTATCCTATCCTATTCCTCTATCCTATCCTATCCTCTATCCTATCCTATCCTATATCCTATCCTATCCTCTATCCTATCCTATCCTCTATCATATACTATCCTCTATCCTATCCTATCCTCTATCCTATCCTATCCTCTATCCTATCCTATCCTCTATCCTATCCTATCCTCTATCCTATCCTATCTTCTATCCTATCCTATCCTCTATCCTATCAAATCCCCTATCCTATCCTCTATCCTATCCTATCCTGTATCCTATCCAATCCTCTATCCTATCCTATCCTCTATCCTATCCTATCCTCCATTCTATCCTATCCTGTATCCTATCCTATATTCTATCCTATCCTACCCTCTATCCTATCCTATCCTCTGTCCTATCCTATCCTCTATCCTATCCTATCGTCTATCCTATCCTCTATCCTATCCTATCCTCTATCCTATCCTATCTTCTATCCTATCCTATCATCTATCCTATCAAATCCCCAACCCTATCCTCTGTCCTATCCTATCCTCTATCCTATCCTATCCTCTATCCTATCCTATCCTCTATCCTATCCTATCCTCTATCCTATCCTATCCTCTATCCTCTATCCTATCCTATCCTCTATCCTCTATCCTATCCTTTCCTGTATCCTATCCAATCCTGTATCCTATCCTGTCCTCTATCCTATCCTATCCTCTATCCTATCCTATCCTCTATCCTATCCTATCTTCTATCCTTTCCTGTATCCTATCCAATCCTGTATCCTATCCTGTCCTCTATCCTATCCTATCCTCTATCCTATCCTATCGTCTATCCTATCCTCTATCCTATCCTATTCCTCTATCCTATCCTATCCTCTATCCTATCCTATCCTATATCCTATCCTATCCTCTATCCTATCCTATCCTCTATCCTATCCTATCCTCTATCCTATCCTATCCTCTATCTTATCCTATCCTCTATCCTATCCTATCCTCTATCCTATCAAATCCGCTATCCTATCCTCTATCCTATCCTATCCTGTATCCTATCCAATCCTCTATCCTATCCTATCATCTATCCTCTATCCTATCCAATCCTCTATCCGATCCTATCGTCTATCCTATCCTCTATCCTATCCTATCCTCTATCCTATCCTATCCTCCATCCTATCCTATCCTCAATCCTATCCTTTCCTGTATCCTATCCAATCCTGTATCCTATCCTGTCCTCTATCCTATCCTATCCTCTATCCTATCCTATCCTCTATCCTATCCTATCCTGTATCCTATCCTATCCTCTATCCTATCTTATCCTCTATCCTATCAAATCCCCTATCCTATCCTCTATCCTATCCTATCATCTATCCTCTATCCTATCAAATCCCCTATCCTATCCTCTATCCTACCCTATCCTCTATCCTATCCTATTCCTCTATCCTATCCTATCCTCTATCCTATCCTATCCTATATCCTATCCTATCCTATCGTCTATACTATCCTCTATCCTATCCTATCCTCTATCCTATCCTATCCTCCATCCTATCCTATCCTCAATCCTATCCTTTCCTGTATCCTATCCAATCCTGTATCCTATCCTGGCCTCTATCCTATCCTATCCTCTATCCTATCCTATCCTCTATCCTATCCTATCCTGTATCCTATCCTATCCTCTATCCTATCTTATCCTCTATCCTATCAAATCCCCTATCCTATCCTCTATCCTATCCTATCATCTATCCTCTATCCTATCCAATCCTCTATCCTATCCTATCGTCTATCCTATCCTCTATCCTATCCTATCCTCTATCCTATCCTATCCTCCATCCTATCCTATCCTCAATCCTATCCTTTCCTGTATCCTATCCAATCCTGTATCCCATCCTGTCCTCTATCCTATCCTATCCTCCATCCTATCCTATCCTCAATCCTATCCTTTCCTGTATCCTATCCAATCCTGTATCCTATCCTGTCCTCTATCCTATCCTATCCTCTATCCTATCCTATACTCTATCCTATCCTATCCTGTATCCTATCCTATCCTGTATCCTATCCTATCGTCTATCCTATCCTCTATCCTATCCTATTCCTCTATCCTATCCTATCCTCTATCCTATCCTATCCTATATCCTATCCTATCCTCTATCCTATCCTATCCTCTATCCTATCCTATCCTCTATCCTATCCTATCCTCTATCTTATCCTATCCTCTATCCTATCCTATCCTCTATCCTATCAAATCCGCTATTATATCCTCTATCCTATCCTATCCTGTATCCTATCCAATCCTCTATCCTATCCTATCATCTATCCTCTATCCTATCCAATCCTCTATCCGATCCTATCGTCTATCCTATCCTCTATCCTATCCTATCCTCTATCCTATCCTATCCTCCATCCTATCCTATCCTCAATCCTATCCTTTCCTGTATCCTATCCAATCCTGTATCCTATCCTGTCCTCTATCCTATCCTATCCTCTATCCTATCCTATCCTCTATCCTATCCTATCCTGTATCCTATCCTATCCTCTATCCTATCTTATCCTCTATCCTATCAAATCCCCTATCCTATCCTCTATCCTATCCTATCATCTATCCTCTATCCTATCCAATCCTCTATCCTATCCTATCGTCTATCCTATCCTCTATCCTATCCTATCCTCTATCCTATCCTATCCTCCATCCTATCCTATCCTCAATCCTATCCTTTCCTGTATCCTATCCAATCCTGTATCCTATCCTGTCCTCTATCCTATCCTCTATCCTATCCTATCCTCTATCCTATCCTATCCTCCATTCTATCCTATCCTGTATCCTATCCTATCCTCTATCCTATCCTACCCTCTATCCTATCCTATCCTCTGTCCTATCCTATCCTCTATCCTATCCTATCCTCTATCCTATCCTATCGTCTATCCTATCCTCTATCCTATCCTATCCTCTATCCTATCCTATCTTCTATCCTATCCTATCATCTATCCTATCAAATCCCCAACCCTATCCTCTGTCCTATCCTATCCTCTATCCTACCCTATCCTCTATCCTATCCTATCCTCTATCCTATCCTATCCTCTATCCTATCCTATCCTCTATCCTATCCTATCCTCTATCCTCTATCCTATCCTATCCTCTATCCTCTATCCTATCCTATCCTCTATCCTATCCTATCGTCTATACTATCCTCTATCCTATCCTATCCTCTATCCTATCCTATCCTCCATCCTATCCTATCCTCAATCCTATCCTTTCCTGTATCCTATCCAATCCTGTATCCTATCCTGTCCTCTATCCTATCCTATCCTCTATCCTATTTTTTTTTTTTTTTTTTTTTTTTTTTTTCCGAGGAGGTAATCACTATTACGGATACCCGACCCCTCCCGGGGGGGAGTGGGCCGGGTTATGTGGGACTCCTCGGCTGGTGGGTGCAATGCCGAGTATACCCACTAACTCCTCCCCGTCCGTCCCTAGGCTCCTGGGGGCACCCGTGGTCCGCGCGCGCATGTCTATCCGGTGTGCCCCCGCCTTAGCATTCCTCCCTGGGTGGGGGACGCGGCCTCCACCCTATCCTACTCTATCCGAAGGCGCCACGCAACGGACGACGTGAAGCCTTCCCCCCCATTTAGGCCGCCCGATGGACGTCCGGGCCCCCGCCCAAGACGTCCGACGGCCTCCGGGGACGCCATTGGCAACCGAGTATAAGGAGACCGTCGGTCCCCCGCCTCGAGATCACCAAGGGCGCCCCCGCCCGCGTTAAGGACGCCGCAACGGAGGCACGCCCCCGGGGCGTGCCCTGCGTCTCCTTCTCCCACCCCTTCGGCCGGGATCGTGATTTCGCTCACGACCCCGTTCCGCAGCCTCCTTCTGCAGCATTACCTGCTCACAGAAGGAGGCGAACCCTCTCCACGCCCCCTCGCCGCCCGCTGCCGCCGAGACGACAGCCGGAAGCGAGAGGTCATGGCCCACTGCGCGCCGCAGAGCACGGCGCTCACCCGCCCACGCTGGACACTCCTCCAGAGTGTGCTGCGCCGTGTCCCGCGACTCGCCGCAGTGGTGACACGCCTCCTCGGCCTCCCGCCCGATGCGACACAGGTACACACCGAAGCAACCGTGCCCGGTCATCACCTGCGTCACTCGGTAGGAGACCCTATGCCCCATCCATCCCCTGTTCCACCGGTCGAACACGGGGAGGATGGCCCGAACGGCCCGCCTCCCTCCTTCCTCCGTCCCGTGAAGGCTTTCGCGCCATTCCCGGGCGGCGGCCCGCCGAGCGCGGCCCCTGTACTCCGCCACATCGAGCGCCACCCGATCCGGAGCCATCCCCCTCCGCTGGAGGTCCCTGGCGTACCCGTGTACGTCCGACAACACGCGGGCCTCCAGCTCGAGGGGGATAAGCCCCGACATCACCATCGCCGTCGCGTAAGAGATGGTGCGATACCCCCGCACGATGCCAATGGCCAGCCTGCGCTCGATTCGGCGCAGCAGTGCTCGCACACCGCTACGCCCCCCGGCCAAGACATCGTACGCCCACACAGGGGCTCCGTACAGGACTAAAACCCGCACCACCACCGCGAACAGGCGACGCACCCGTCCACAGGGTCCCCCTAGATTCGGGAGAAGACGACCGAGCGCAGCGGTCGCCCTCTCCGCCCGGGGCACTAGCGACTCGATGTGGCGGCAGAAACGCCACAGGCCGTCGAGCTCGAGTCCCAGGTACCGCATCTGGAACCCGACCTCGACCGCTCCCCCCCCCCACGGCGATCCAGCACTGGGGAGGCGCCGCCAGCCGGGCCCGGTGGTAAAACCACATGGCCCTGGTCTTAGCGACGGACACCTCTAGGCCCAGAGACCGGATCGCGCGTACCGCGCGCCACGCGCCGCGCTCCGCCAGGCAGACGGCCTCCTTCGTATACCTCCCGGTGGCAAGCACCAACGTGTCGTCGGCGTAACACGTTAGGCTGACACCGGGAGGCATCCCCTCCCGCAGGACGCTGTCGTACGCGAGGTTCCACAGCAACGGGCCCAACACCGAGCCCTGTGGAACCCCCCGCACGACGCTCCTGCGAATCATCCCGTACCGGCCAGGATATTCTATGCTCCTGTCGGAGAGATAGTCCCCGATCACCCTCCTAAGGTACGGAGGCACCTGGTGGAAGACCAGGGCCTCCGAAATTCTATCCCAGGGGACGGTGTTGAACGCGTTGGCGATATCCAAGGAGATCGCCAACGCAACACCGCCCCCCTCCGTACAGGCCTCCGAGAGAGCCCTCACCCGCCGAATTGCGTCGACGGTGGAGAGACCCCCCCGGAAGCCGAACTGCGCCTCGCTCAGATCGGGGACTCCTCCCCCCGACAGGTGCCGGACGAGGCGTCCAACGAGAACGCGCTCGAACAACTTCCCCGCCTCGTCCAGCAAGCAAATTGGCCGGTACCCGGAGGGCGAGTCCCGGGACTTGCCCGCCTTTGGAAGGAGGACCAGCCTGCCTGACTTCCATAGTGGGGGGAACACTCCCTCCCTCAGACAACTGTTGAACAGCCGCCTGAGTTCGGGAGCGAGCCCCCCCTCCAATGCCAAGACCAACGCGCGGCCCGACACCCCGTCAGGACCCGGGGCCTTGCGGCCCACCCGACGGGCCCTGGTCACCGCCTCCCCGAGCTCGCCGGCTGACACCTCCCACTCCGCGGACCAGGAGAGAGGCTCCTGGCCCGGATGGAGGCGGTGTCGCTGTCCCCCCTCACGCGGGAAGAGAGACGTCACCACCTCCTCGAGTAAGGGAGGGTCCATCGATTCCGTCAGTGGGGGGGCCCACGCGCGCAGCTTGCTCATTACAAGCTTATACGGGCGCCCCCACGGATCCGCGTCCACCGTGCCGACGAGCTCCGACCACGCGTCCGCCTTGGCCCTCGCGATGGCCCTCCGGAGAGTCCCGAGCGCGGCTCGGTACTCCCCGTGGAGCCTCGCCTCCTCGTCGTCGCGCCTCCTGCGCGCTCGGCCATACTGGCGCCGCGCGGCATTGCAGGCACGCCGAAGCTCCGCAATGCCCGCGGACCACCAGTATGCCGCCCTTCTATGGTCGGACCGGCTCCGGGGCACCGCGGTGTCGCACACCGCCGTCATCACCTCCCGGAGCCGCTCCGCCCCGCGCGCCGGTGCCCCCCCAGCCGGCTGGGGCCCCCCCCCCACGTTACCGCGGCGACAGCGGCCCGGAACAGGTCCTCGTCCGCCCTGCTCCACGCCCATCGCGGCCGTCGGTCCACCTGGCCGTGCCGGGAATCCCGCGCGTAGAGGGCGGCGGGCCACACGTCCATGACTATGGGCGTGTGGTCAGAGGCCAGCTCTAGTTCTTCCGCCACCCTCCATCCCGACACTCGGCGCACGGCCGACGGCGTCCCCCATGTCAGATCGACAATAGAGACACCCTGCGGCCGCACGCACGTCGGCGTGGATCCCCGGTTAATCAACCGGAGATCCAGGCCGGACGCCCAGGTTAACACCTCGCTTCCCCTAGTGGTCGTCCTGGGACTCCCCCACGATACCGCGTGGGCATTGAAGTCTCCCAGGACGAGAACCGGACGGGCGCTGCACCGCGCGATGCAGCTACTCAGCCCGCCCAGGAACCCCCGAAAATGATCGAGGCCACGGCTCGGCGAGATATAAACTCCGACGACCGCGATGTCCCCCCACCGCACCGCCACGAATCCCTCGCCTCTCTCCAGAAGGGAGATCGACGGGGACCCGCGGCGGCCCTCCGCCACTATGGCGACGGAGCCGGCCCCGTCCCCCACCCAGAAGGGGTGATCGGGAACGGAGTACGGCTCCGCCGCCACTGCCAACCCAGTCCCCCGCTCGCGCACGGCCTGGACAAACAAGTCCTGGGCCGCACGCGAGTGGTTGAGGTTCGCCTGCAGAACCGGAATAGGCCTGAAAACAGCCTACCCTGACATTTGCTCTGCAGGCTCCCCCCCCTGGGGGGACTGGGCCCCCGGTGTAGTCGGCTGCTGCTGCGCGGGTGCAGCCGCCGACTTTTCCCCTCTTCCCTTCACCGCCGCGCGACCCCTCCTCGGAGCCGGGGCACACGCTTTGGCCCCGAACCTGTGGTTCGAGGGCCTCCCCAGATCCGCGCAGAGCGGGCATCTGGGGGCAGCCCCACAGGCCGAGGCGCGGTGCTCGGTCGCACCGCACCGATAGCACCTCGCGCTCCTGTCGACCGTGCTTTTACAGGTCGACCGCGTGTGCCCCGTCTCCAAGCAGCGGAAGCACTGAAGGGGTCGCTCCCTCAGTGCCTCCACCCGCGCCGAGGACCAGCCGACCAGCAGCCGGCCCCCCGCCACCACCTTCCTGACGGCCGCGAGGGGGCCCTGGGCCCAACAGGAGCCCAGCACCCGCTCAGAGGCGGACCTCCGGATCTCTCCGACCCGGAACTCGGCCTCCGAGCACCCCCCCGCAGCCGCAAGTGCCGCCGCGACCTCCCTTGCGCTAACCGAGTCGTCCAGGCCAGCGACGCGCAACTCGCCTCGCTTGACGGCCTGGACGACTTTAACCCCAGTCCCTTGTAAGGCCTCAGAGACCCTCGTGGAGAGGGCCCGTGCCTTCTCTTGGCCCTCCGGGCATCCTATCCTCTATCCTATCCTATCGTCTATCCTATCCTCTATCCTATCCTATTCCTCTATCCTATCCTATCCTCTATCCTATCCTATCCTATATCCTATCCTATCCTCTATCCTATCCTATCCTCTATCCTATCCTCTATCCTATCCTATCCTGTATCCTATCCAATCCTCTATCCTATCCTATCATCTATCCTCTATCCTATCAAATCCCCTATCCTATCCTCTATCCTATCCTATCATCTATCCTCTATCCTATCAAATCCCCTATCCTATCCTCTATCCTACCCTATCCTCTATCCTATCCTATTCCTCTATCCTATCCTATCCTCTATCCTATCCTATCCTATATCCTATCCTATCCTATCGTCTATCCTATCCTCTATCCTATCCTATCCTCTATCCTATCCTATCCTAAATCCTATCCTATCCTCAATCCTATCCTTTCCTGTATCCTATCCAATCCTGTATCCTATCCTGGCCTCTATCCTATCCTATCCTCTATCCTATCCTATCCTCTATCCTATCCTATCCTGTATCCTATCCTATCCTCTATCCTATCTTATCCTCTATCCTATCAAATCCCCTATCCTATCCTCTATCCTATCCTATCATCTATCCTCTATCCTATCCAATCCTCTATCCTATCCTATCGTCTATCCTATCCTCTATCCTATCCTATCCTCTATCCTATCCTATCCTCCATCCTATCCTATCCTCAATCCTATCCTTTCCTGTATCCTATCCAATCCTGTATCCTATCCTGTCCTCTATCCTATCCTATCCTCCATCCTATCCTATCCTCAATCCTATCCTTTCCTGTATCCTATCCAATCCTGTATCCTATCCTGTCCTCTATCCTATCCTATCCTCTATCCTATCCTATACTCTATCCTATCCTATCCTGTATCCTATCCTATCCTGTATCCTATCCTATCGTCTATCCTATCCTATTCCTCTATCCTATCCTATCCTCTATCCTATCCTATCCTATATCCTATCCTATCCTCTATCCTATCCTATCCTCTATCCTATCCTATCCTCTATCCTATCCTATCCTCTATCTTATCCTATCCTCTATCCTATCCTATCCTCTATCCTATCAAATCCGCTATCCTATCCTCTATCCTATCCTATCCTGTATCCTATCCAATCCTCTATCCTATCCTATCATCTATCCTCTATCCTATCCAATCCTCTATCCGATCCTATCGTCTATCCTATCCTCTATCCTATCCTATCCTCTATCCTATCCTATCCTCCATCCTATCCTATCCTCAATCCTATCCTTTCCTGTATCCTATCCAATCCTGTATCCTATCCTGTCCTCTATCCTATCCTATCCTCTATCCTATCCTATCATCTATCCTCTATCCTATCCAATCCTCTATCCTATCCTATCGTCTATCCTATCCTCTATCCTATCCTATCCTCTATCCTATCCTATCCTCCATCCTATCCTATCCTCAATCCTATCCTTTCCTGTATCCTATCCAATCCTGTATCCTATCCTGTCCTCTATCCTATCCTATCCTCCATCCTATCCTATCCTCAATCCTATCCTTTCCTGTATCCTATCCAATCCTGTATCCTATCCTGTCCTCTATCCTATCCTATCCTCTATCCTATCCTATACTCTATCCTATCCTATCCTGTATCCTATCCTATCCTGTATCCTATCCTATCGTCTATCCTATCCTATTCCTCTATCCTATCCTATCCTCTATCCTATCCTATCCTATATCCTATCCTATCCTCTATCCTATCCTATCCTCTATCCTATCCTATCCTCTATCCTATCCTATCCTCTATCTTATCCTATCCTCTATCCTATCCTATCCTCTATCCTATCAAATCCGCTATCCTATCCTCTATCCTATCCTATCCTGTATCCTATCCAATCCTCTATCCTATCCTATCATCTATCCTCTATCCTATCCAATCCTCTATCCGATCCTATCGTCTATCCTATCCTCTATCCTATCCTATCCTCTATCCTATCCTATCCTCTATCCTATCCTATCCTCTATCTTATCCTATCCTCTATCCTATCCTATCCTCTATCCTATCAAATCCGCTATCCTATCCTCTATCCTATCCTATCCTGTATCCTATCCAATCCTCTATCCTATCCTATCATCTATCCTCTATCCTATCCAATCCTCTATCCGATCCTATCGTCTATCCTATCCTCTATCCTATCCTATCCTCTATCCTATCCTATCCTCCATCCTATCGTATCCTCAATCCTATCCTTTCCTGTATCCTATCCAATCCTGTATCCTATCCTGTCCTCTATCCTATCCTATCCTCTATCCTATCCTATCATCTATCCTCTATCCTATCCAATCCTCTATCCTATCCTATCGTCTATCCTATCCTCTATCCTATCCTATCCTCTATCCTATCCTATCCTCCATCCTATCCTATCCTCAATCCTATCCTTTCCTGTATCCTATCCAATCCTGTATCCTATCCTGTCCTCTATCCTATCCTATCCTCCATCCTATCCTATCCTCAATCCTATCCTTTCCTGTATCCTATCCAATCCTGTATCCTATCCTGTCCTCTATCCTATCCTATCCTCTATCCTATCCTATACTCTATCCTATCCTATCCTGTATCCTATCCTATCCTGTATCCTATCCTATCGTCTATCCTATCCTATTCCTCTATCCTATCCTATCCTCTATCCTATCCTATCCTATATCCTATCCTATCCTCTATCCTATCCTATCCTCTATCCTATCCTATCCTCTATCCTATCCTATCCTCTATCTTATCCTATCCTCTATCCTATCCTATCCTCTATCCTATCAAATCCGCTATCCTATCCTCTATCCTATCCTATCCTGTATCCTATCCAATCCTGTATCCTATCCTGGCCTCTATCCTATCCTATCCTCTATCCTATCCTATCCTCTATCCTATCCTATCCTGTATCCTATCCTATCCTCTATCCTATCTTATCCTCTATCCTATCAAATCCCCTATCCTATCCTCTATCCTATCCTATCATCTATCCTCTATCCTATCCAATCCTCTATCCTATCCTATCGTCTATCCTATCCTCTATCCTATCCTATCCTCTATCCTATCCTATCCTCCATCCTATCCTATCCTCAATCCTATCCTTTCCTGTATCCTATCCAATCCTGTATCCTATCCTGTCCTCTATCCTATCCTATCCTCCATCCTATCCTATCCTCAATCCTATCCTTTCCTGTATCCTATCCAATCCTGTATCCTATCCTGTCCTCTATCCTATCCTATCCTCTATCCTATCCTATACTCTATCCTATCCTATCCTGTATCCTATCCTATCCTGTATCCTATCCTATCGTCTATCCTATCCTATTCCTCTATCCTATCCTATCCTCTATCCTATCCTATCCTATATCCTATCCTATCCTCTATCCTATCCTATCCTCTATCCTATCCTATCCTCTATCCTATCCTATCCTCTATCTTATCCTATCCTCTATCCTATCCTATCCTCTATCCTATCAAATCCGCTATCCTATCCTCTATCCTATCCTATCCTGTATCCTATCCAATCCTCTATCCTATCCTATCATCTATCCTCTATCCTATCCAATCCTCTATCCGATCCTATCGTCTATCCTATCCTCTATCCTATCCTATCCTCTATCCTATCCTATCCTCCATCCTATCCTATCCTCAATCCTATCCTTTCCTGTATCCTATCCAATCCTGTATCCTATCCTGTCCTCTATCCTATCCTATCCTCTATCCTATCCTATCCTCTATCCTATCCTATCCTGTATCCTATCCTATCCTCTATCCTATCTTATCCTCTATCCTATCAAATCCCCTATCCTATCCTCTATCCTATCCTATCATCTATCCTCTATCCTATCCAATCCTCTATCCTATCCTATCGTCTATCCTATCCTCTATCCTATCCTATCCTCTATCCTATCCTATCCTCCATCCTATCCTATCCTCAATCCTATCCTTTCCTGTATCCTATCCAATCCTGTATCCTATCCTGTCCTCTATCCTATCCTATCCTCTATCCTATCCTATCCTCTATCCTATCCTATCTTCTATCCTATCCTATCCTCTATCCTATCCTATCCTCTATCCTATCCTATCCTCTATCCTATCCTATCCTCTATCCTATCAAATCCCCTATCCTATCCTATCCTCTATCCTATCCTATCCTCTATCCTATCCTATCCTCTATCCTATCCTATCCTCTATCCTATCCTATCCTCTATCCTATCAAATCCCCTATCCTATCCTATCCTCTATCCTATCCTATCCTCTATCCTATCCTATCTTCTATCCTATCCTATCCTCTATCCTATCCTATCCTCTATCCTATCCTATCCTCTATCCTATCCTATCCTCTATCCTATCAAATCCCCTATCCTATCCTCTATCCTATCCTATCCTCTATCCTATCCTATCCTCTATCATATCCTATCTTTTATCCTACCTTATCATCTATCCTATCAAATCCCCTATCCTATCCTCTATCCTATCCTATCCTCTATCCTATCCTATCTTCTATCCTATCCTATCCTCTGTCCTATCAAATCCCATATCCTATCCTCTATCCTATCCTATCCTCTATCCTATCCTATCTTCTATCCTATCCTATCCTCTATCCTACCTTATCCTCTATCCTATCAAATCCCCTATCCTATCCTCTATCCTATCCTATCCTCTATCCTATCCTATCTTCTATCCTATCCTATCCTCTGTCCTATCAAATCCCATATCCTATCCTCTATCCTATCCTATCCTCTATCCTATCCTATCTTCTATCCTATCCTATCCTCTATCCTATCCTATCCTCTATCCTATCCTATCCTCTATCCTATCCTATCCTCTATCCTATCCTATCCTCTATCCTATCCTATCTTCTATCCTATCCTATCCTCTATCCTATCAAATTCCCTATCCTATCCTCTATCCTCTATCCTATCCTATCATCTATCCTCTATCCTATCCAATCCTCTATCCTATCCTATCGTCTATCCTATCCTCTATCATATCCTATCCTCTATCCTATCCTATCCTCCATCCTATCCTATCCTCAATCCTATCCTTTCCTGTATCCTATCCAATCCTGTATCCTATCCTGTCCTCTATCCTATCCTGTCCCCTATCCTATCCTATCCTCTATCCTATCCTATCTTCTATCCTATCCTATCCTCTATCCTATCAAATCCCCTACCCTATTCTCTGTCCAATCATATCCTCTATCCTATCCTATCCTCTATCCTATCCTATCCACTATCCAATCCTATCCTCTATCCTCTATCCTATCCTATCCTCTATCCTATCCTATCTTCTATCCTCTCCTATCCTCTATCCTATACTATTCTCTATCCTATCCTATCATCTATCCTATCCTATCCTCTATCCTATAATATCATCTATCCGTTCCTATCCTCCATCCTATCCTATCCTCTATCCTATCCTATCCTCCATCCTATCCTATCCTCAATCCTATCCTCTATCCTCTATCCTATCCTATCCTCTATCCTCTATCCTATCCTATCCTCTGTCCTATCCTATCGTCTATCCTATCCTCTATCCTATCCTATCCTCTATCCTATTATATCCTCCATCCTATCCTATCCTCAATCCTATCCTTTCCTGTATCCATTACAATCCTGTATCCTATCCTGTTCTCTATCCTATCCTATCCTCTATCCTATCCTATCCTCTATCCTATCCTATCCTCCATCCTATCCTATCCTCAATCCTATCCTTTCCTGTATCCTATCGAATCCTGTATCCTATCCTGGTCTCTATCCTATCCTATCCTCTATCCTATCATATGCTCTATCCTATCCTATCGTCTATCCTATCCTCTATCCTATCCTATTCCTCTATCCTATCCTATCCTCTATCCTATCCTATCCTATATCCTATCCTATCCTCTATCCTATCCTATCCTCTATCCTATCCTATCGTCTATCCTATCATCTATCCTATCCTATCCTCAATCCTATCCTTTCCTGTATCCTATCCAATCCTGTATCCTATCCTGTCCTCTATCCTATCCTATACTCTATCCTATCCTATGGTCTATCCTATCCTATCGTCTACTCTATCCTCTATCATATCCTATTCCTCTATCCTATCCTATCCTCTATCCTATCCTATCCTATAGCCTATCCTATCCTCTATCCTATCCTATCCTCTATCCTATCCTATCCTCTATCCTATCCTATCTTCTATCCTATCCTATCCTCTATCCTATCAAATCCCCTACCCTATTCTCTGTCCAATCCTATCCTCTATCCTACCCTATCCTCTATCCTATCCTATCCACTATCCAATCCTATCCTCTATCCTCTATCCTATCCTATCCTCTATCCTATCCTATCCTCTATCCTATCCTATCCTCTATCCTATCCTATCCTCTATCCTATCCTATCCTCTATCCTATCCTATCCTCTATCCTCTATCCTATCCTATCCTCTATCCTCTATCCTATCCTATCCTCTATCCTATCCTATCGTCTATCCTATCCTCTATCCTATCCTATCCTCTATCCTATCCTATCCTCCATCCTATCCTATGCTCTATCCTATCCTATCGTCTATCCTATCCTCTATCCCATCCTATTCCTCTATCCTATCCTATCCTCTATCCTATCCTATCCTATATCCTATCCTATCCTCTATCCTATCCTATCCTCTATCCTATCCTGTATCCTATCCTGTATCCTATCCTATCCTCTATCCTATCCTATCCTCCATCCTATCCTATCCTCAATCCTATCCTTTCCTGTATCCTATCCAATCCTGTATCCTATCCTGTCCTCTATCCTATCCTATCCTCTATCCTATCCTATCCTCTATCCTATCAAAACCCCTATCCTATCCTCTATCCTCTATCCTATCCTATCATCTATCCTCTATCCTATCCAATCCTCTATCCTATCCTATCGTCTATCCTATCCTGTATCCTATCCTATCCTCTATCCTATCCTATCCTCCATCCTATCCTATCCTCAATCCTATCCTTTCCTGTATCCTATCGAATCCTGTATCCTATCCTGTCCTCTATCCTATCCTATCCTCTATCCTATCCTATCCTCTATCCTATCCTATCTTCTATCCTATCCTATCCTCTATCCTATCAAATCCCCTACCCTATTCTCTGTCCAATCCTATCCTCTATCCTATCCTATCATCTATCCTATCCTATCCTCTATCCTATCCTATCCTCTATCCTATCCTATCCTCTATCCTCTATCCTATCCTATCCTCTATCCTCTATCCTCTATCCTATCCTATCCTCTATCCTATCCTATAGTCTATCCTATCCTCTATCCTATCCTATCCTCTATCCTATCCTATCCTCCATCCTATCCTATGCTCTATCCTATCCTATCGTCTATCCTATCCTCTATCCCATCCTATTCCTCTATCCTATCCTATCCTCTATCCTATCCTATCCTATATCCTATCCTATCCTCTATCCTATCCTATCCTCTATCCTATCCTATCCTCTATCCTATACTATCCTCTATCCTATCCTATCCTCTATCCTATCCTATCCTCTATCCTATCCTCTATCCTATCCTATCCTCTATCATATCCTATCCTCTATCCTATCAAATCCCCTATCCTATCCTCTATCCTATCCTATCCTGTATCCTATCCAATCCTCTATCCTATCCTCTATCCTATCCTATCCTCCATCCTATCCTATCCTGTATCCTATCCTATCCTCTATCCTATCCTATCCTCTATCCTATCCTATCCTCTGTCCTATCCTATCCTCTATCCTATGCTATCCTCTGTCCTATCCTATCCTCTATCCTATGCTATCCTCTATCCTATCCTCTATCCTATCCTATCGTCTATCCTATCCTCTATCCTATCCTATCCTCTATCCTATCCTATCCTCCATCCTATCCTATCCTCAATCCTATCCTTTCCTGTATCCTATCCAATCCTGTATCCTCTCCTGTCCTCTATCCTATCCTATCCTCTATTCGATCCTATCCTTTTATCTTATCCTATCCTATCCTCTATCCTATCCTATCCTCTATCCTATCCTATCTTCTATCCTATCCTATCCTCTATCCTATCAAATCCCCTATCCTATCCTCTGTCCTATTCTATCCTCTATCCTATCCTATCCTCTATCCTATCCTATCCTCTATCCTATCAAATCCCCTATCCTATCCTCTATCCTATCCTATCCTCTATCCTATCGTATCCTCTATCCTATCCCATCTTCTATCCTATCCTATCCTCTATCCTATCAAATCCCCAACCCTATCCTCTGTCCTATCCTATCCTCTATCCTATCCTATCCTCTATCGTATCCTATCCTCTATCCTATCCTATCCTCTATCCTCTATCCTATCCTATCCTCTAACCTCTATCCTATCCTATCCGCTATCCTATCCTATCGTCTATCCTATCCTCTATCCTATCCTATCCTCTATCCTATCCTATCCTCCATCCTATCCTATCCTCAATCCTATCCTTTCCTGTATCCTATAAAATCCTGTATCCTATCCTGTCCTCTATCCTATCCTATCCTCTATCCTATCCTATGCTCTATCCTATCCTATCGTCTATCCTATCCTCTATTATATCCTATTCCTCTATCCTATCCTATCCTCTATCCTATCCTATCCTATATCCTATCCTATCCTCTATCCTATCCTATCCTCTATCCTATCCTATCCTCTATCCTATCCTATCCACTATCCAATCCTATCCTCTATCCTCTATCCTCTATCCTATCCTATCCTCTATCCTATCCTATCCTCTATTCTATCCTATCTTCTATCCTATCCTATCCTCTATCCTATCCTATCCTCTATCCTATCCTATCCTCTATCCTATCCAATCCTCTATCCTATCCTATCGTCTATCCTATCCTCTATCCTATCCTATCCTCTATCCTATCCTATCCTCCATCCTATCCTATCCTCAATCCTATCCTTTCCTGTATCCTATCCAATCCTGTATCCTATCCTGTCCTCTATCCTATCCTATCCTCTATCCTATCCTATCCTCTATCCTATCCTATCCTGTATCCTATCCTATCCTCTGTCCTATCCTATCCTCTATCCTATCCTATCATCTATCCTCTATCCTATCCTATTAAATCCCCTATCCTATCCTCTATCCTACCCTATCCTCTGTCCTATCCTATCCTCTATCCTATCCTATCCTCTATCCTATCCTATCCTCTATCCTATCCTATCTTCTATCCTATAATATCCTCTATCCTATCAAATCCCCTATCCTATCCTCTATCCTCTATCCTATCCTATCATGTATCCTCTATCCTATCCAATCCTCTATCCTATCCAATCCTCTATCCTATCCTATCGTCTATCCTATCCTCTATCCTATCCTATCCTCTATCCTATCCTATCCACTATCCAATCCTATCCTCTATCCTCTATCCTATCCTATCCTCTATCCTATCCTATCCTCTATTCTATCCTATCTTCTATCCTATCCTATCCTCTATCCTATCCTATCCTCTATCCTATCCAATCCTCTATCCTATCCTATCCTCTATCCTATCCCCTATCCTATCCTATCCTCTATCCTACCCTATCCTCCATCCTATCCTATCCTCAATCCTATCCTTTCCTGTATCCTATCCAATCCTGTATCCTATCCTGTCCTCTATCCTATCCTATCCTCTATCCTATCCTATCCTCTATCCTATCCTATCCTGTATCCTATCCTATCCTCTGTCCTATCCTATCCTCTATCCTATCCTATCCTCTATCCTATCCTATCATCTATCCTCCATCCTATCCTATTAAATCCCCTATCCTATCCTCTATCCTACCCTATCCTCTGTCCTATCCTATCCTCTATCCTATCCTATCCTCTATCCTATCCTATCCTCTATCCTATCATATCCTCCATCCTATCCTATGCTCTATCCTATCCTATCGTCTATCCTATCCTCTATCCCATCCTATTCCTCTATCCTATCCTATCCTCTATCCTATCCTATCCTATATCCTATCCTATCCTCTATCCTATCCTATCCTCTATCCTATCCTATCCTCTATCCTATCCTATCCTCTATCCTACCCTGTATCCTATCCTATCCTCTATCCTATCCTATCCTCCATCCTATCCTATCCTCAATCCTATCCTTTCCTGTATCCTATCCAATCCTGTATCCTATCCTGTCCTCTATCCTATCCTATCCTCTATCCTATCCTATCCTCTATCCTATCCTATCGTCTATCCTATCCTCTATCCTATCCTATCGTCTATCCTATCCTCTATCCTATCCTATCCTCTATCCTATCCTATCGTCTATCCTATCCTCTATCCTATCCTATCCTCTATCCTATCCTATCCTCCATCCTATCCTATGCTCTATCCTCTATCCTCTATCCTATCCTATCCTCTATCCTATCCTATCCTCTATCCTATCCTATCCTCCATCCTATCCTATGCTCTATCCTATCCTATCGTCTATCCTATCCTCTATCCCATCCTATTCCTCTATCCTATCCTATCCTCTATCCTATCCTATCCTATATCCTATCCTATCCTCTATCCTATCCTATCCTCTATCCTATCCTATCCTCTATCCTATCCTATCCTCTATCCTATCCTATCCTCTATCCTATCCTATCCTCTATCCTATCCTATCGTCTATCCTATCCTCTATCCTATCCTATCGTCTATCCTATCCTCTATCCTATCCTATCCTCTATCCTATCCTATCGTCTATCCTATCCTCTATCCCATCCTATTCCTCTATCCTATCCTATCCTCTATCCTATCCTATCCTATATCCTATCCTATCCTCTATCCTATCCTATCCTCTATCCTATCCTATCCTCTATCCTATACTATCCTCTATCCTATCCTATCCTCTATCCTATCCTATCCTCTATCATATGCTATCCTCTGTCCTATCCTATCCTCTATCCTATGCTATCCTCTATCCTATCCTCTATCCTATCCTATCCTCTATCATATCCTATCCTCTATCCTATCAAATCCCCTATCCTATCCTCTATCCTATCCTATCCTGTATCCTATCCAATCCTCTATCCTATCCTCTATCCTATCCTATCCTCCATCCTATCCTATCCTGTATCCTATCCTATCCTCTATCCTATCCTATCCTCTATCCTATCCTATCCTCTGTCCTATCCTATCCTCTATCCCATGCTATCCTCTGTCCTATCCTATCCTCTATCCTATGCTATCCTCTATCCTATCCTCTATCCTATCCTATCGTCTATCCTATCCTCTATCCTATCCTATCCTCTATCCTATCCTATCCTCCATCCTATCCTATCCTCAATCCTATCCTTTCCTGTATCCTATCCAATCCTGTATCCTCTCCTGTCCTCTATCCTATCCTATCCTCTATTCGATCCTATCCTTTTATCTTATCCTATCCTATCCTCTATCCTATCCTATCCTCTATCCTATCCTATCTTCTATCCTATCCTATCCTCTATCCTATCAAATCCCCTATCCTATCCTCTGTCCTATTCTATCCTCTATCCTATCCTATCCTCTATCCTATCCTATCCTCTATCCTATCAAATCCCCTATCCTATCCTCTATCCTATCCTATCCTCTATCCTATCGTATCCTCTATCCTATCCCATCTTCTATCCTATCCTATCCTCTATCCTATCAAATCCCCAACCCTATCCTCTGTCCTATCCTATCCTCTATCCTATCCTATCCTCTATCGTATCCTATCCTCTATCCTATCCTATCCTCTATCCTCTATCCTATCCTATCCTCTAACCTCTATCCTATCCTATCCGCTATCCTATCCTATCGTCTATCCTATCCTCTATCCTATCCTATCCTCTATCCTATCCTATCCTCCATCCTATCCTATCCTCAATCCTATCCTTTCCTGTATCCTATAAAATCCTGTATCCTATCCTGTCCTCTATCCTATCCTATCCTCTATCCTATCCTATGCTCTATCCTATCCTATCGTCTATCCTATCCTCTATTATATCCTATTCCTCTATCCTATCCTATCCTCTATCCTATCCTATCCTATATCCTATCCTATCCTCTATCCTATCCTATCCTCTATCCTATCCTATCCTCTATCCTATCCTATCCACTATCCAATCCTATCCTCTATCCTCTATCCTCTATTATATCCTATCCTCTATCCTATCCTATCCTCTATTCTATCCTATCTTCTATCCTATCCTATCCTCTATCCTATCCTATCCTCTATCCTATCCTATCCTCTATCCTATCCAATCCTCTATCCTATCCTATCGTCTATCCTATCCTCTATCCTATCCTATCCTCTATCCTATCCTATCCTCCATCCTATCCTATCCTCAATCCTATCCTTTCCTGTATCCTATCCAATCCTGTATCCTATCCTGTCCTCTATCCTATCCTATCCTCTATCCTATCCTATCCTCTATCCTATCCTATCCTGTATCCTATCCTATCCTCTGTCCTATCCTATCCTCTATCCTATCCTATCATCTATCCTCTATCCTATCCTATTAAATCCCCTATCCTATCCTCTATCCTACCCTATCCTCTGTCCTATCCTATCCTCTATCCTATCCTATCCTCTATCCTATCCTATCCTCTATCCTATCCTATCTTCTATCCTATAATATCCTCTATCCTATCAAATCCCCTATCCTATCCTCTATCCTCTATCCTATCCTATCATGTATCCTCTATCCTATCCAATCCTCTATCCTATCCAATCCTCTATCCTATCCTATCGTCTATCCTATCCTCTATCCTATCCTATCCTCTATCCTATCCTATCCACTATCCAATCCTATCCTCTATCCTCTATCCTATCCTATCCTCTATCCTATCCTATCCTCTATTCTATCCTATCTTCTATCCTATCCTATCCTCTATCCTATCCTATCCTCTATCCTATCCAATCCTCTATCCTATCCTATCCTCTATCCTATCCTCTATCCTATCCTATCCTCTATCCTACCCTATCCTCCATCCTATCCTATCCTCAATCCTATCCTTTCCTGTATCCTATCCAATCCTGTATCCTATCCTGTCCTCTATCCTATCCTATCCTCTATCCTATCCTATCCTCTATCCTATCCTATCCTGTATCCTATCCTATCCTCTGTCCTATCCTATCCTCTATCCTATCCTATCCTCTATCCTATCCTATCATCTATCCTCCATCCTATCCTATTAAATCCCCTATCCTATCCTCTATCCTACCCTATCCTCTGTCCTATCCTATCCTCTATCCTATCCTATCCTCTATCCTATCCTATCCTCTATCCTATCATATCCTCCATCCTATCCTATGCTCTATCCTATCCTATCGTCTATCCTATCCTCTATCCCATCCTATTCCTCTATCCTATCCTATCCTCTATCCTATCCTATCCTATATCCTATCCTATCCTCTATCCTATCCTATCCTCTATCCTATCCTATCCTCTATCCTATCCTATCCTCTATCCTACCCTGTATCCTATCCTATCCTCTATCCTATCCTATCCTCCATCCTATCCTATCCTCAATCCTATCCTTTCCTGTATCCTATCCAATCCTGTATCCTATCCTGTCCTCTATCCTATCCTATCCTCTATCCTATCCTATCCTCTATCCTATCCTATCGTCTATCCTATCCTCTATCCTATCCTATCCTCTATCCTATCCTATCGTCTATCCTATCCTCTATCCTATCCTATTCTCTATCCTATCCTATCCTCCATCCTATCCTATGCTCTATCCTCTATCCTCTATCCTATCCTATCCTCTATCCTATCCTATCCTCTATCCTATCCTATCCTCCATCCTATCCTATGCTCTATCCTATCCTATCGTCTATCCTATCCTCTATCCCATCCTATTCCTCTATCCTATCCTATCCTCTATCCTATCCTATCCTATATCCTATCCTATCCTCTATCCTATCCTATCCTCTATCCTATCCTATCCTCTATCCTATCCTATCCTCTATCCTATCCTATCCTCTATCCTATCCTATCCTCTATCCTATCAAATCCCCTACCCTATTCTCTGTCCAATCCTATCCTCTATCCTATCCAATCCTGTATCCTATCCTGTCCTCTATCCTATCCTATCCTCTATCCTATCCTATCCTCTATCCTATCCTATCCTCTATCCTATCCTATCTTCTATCCTATCCTATCCTCTATCCTATCAAAACCCCTATCCTATCCTCTATCCTCTATCCTATCCTATCATCTATCCTCTATCCTATCCAATCCTCTATCCTATCCTATCGTCTATCCTATCCTGTATCCTATCCTATCCTCTATCCTATCCTATCCTCCATCCTATCCTATCCTCAATCCTATCCTTTCCTGTATCCTATCGAATCCTGTATCCTATCCTGTCCTCTATCCTATCCTATCCTCTATCCTATCCTATCCTCTATCCTATCCTATCTTCTATCCTATCCTATCCTCTATCCTATCAAATCCCCTACCCTATTCTCTGTCCAATCCTATCCTCTATCCTATCCTATCATCTATCCTATCCTATCCTCTATCCTATCCTATCCTCTATCCTCTATCCTATCCTATCCTCTATCCTATCCTATCCTCCATCCTATCCTATCCTCAATCCTATCCTTTCCTGTATCCTATCCAATCCTGTATCCTATCCTGTCCTCTATCCTATCCTATCCTCTATCCTATCCTATCCTCTATCCTATCCTATCGTCTATCCTATCCTCTATCCTATCCTATCCTCTATCCTATCCTATCGTCTATCCTATCCTCTATCCTATCCTATCCTCTATCCTATCCTATCCTCCATCCTATCCTATGCTCTATCCTCTATCCTATCCTATCCTCTATCCTATCCTATCCTCTATCATATCCTATCCTCCATCCTATCCTATGCTCTATCCTATCCTATCGTCTATCCTATCCTCTATCCCATCCTATTCCTCTATCCTATCCTATCCTCTATCCTATCCTATCCTATATCCTATCCTATCCTCTATCCTATCCTATCCTCTATCCTATCCTATCCTCTATCCTATCCTATCCTCTATCCTATCCTATCCTCTATCCTATCCTATCCTCTATCCTATCCTATCCTGTATCCTATCCTATCCTCTGTCCTATCCTATCCTCTATCCTATCCTATCCTCTATCCTATCCTATCATCTATCCTCTATCCTATCCTATTAAATCCCCTATCCTATCCTCTATCCTACCCTATCCTCTGTCATATCCTATCCTCTATCCTATCCTATCCTCTATCCTATCCTATCCTCTAACCTATCCTATCCTCTATCCTCTATCCTATCCTATCCTCTATCCTCTATCCTCTATCCTATCCTATCCTCTATCCTATCCTATCGTCTATCCTATCCTCTATCCTATCCTATTCCTCTATCCTATCCTATCCTCTATCCTATCCTATCCTATATCCTATCCTATCCTCTATCCTATCCTATCCTCTATCCTATCCTATCCTCTATCCTATCCTATCCACTATCCAATCCTATCCTCTATCCTCTATCCTCTATCCTATCCTATCCTCTATCCTATCCTATCCTCTATCCTATCCTATCCTCCATCCTATCCTATCCTCAATCCTATCCTTTCCTGTATCCTATCCAATCCTGTATCCTCTCCTGTCCTCTATCCTATCCTATCCTCTATTCGATCCTATCCTTTTATCTTATCCTATCCTATCCTCTATCCTATCCTATCCTCTATCCTATCCTATCTTCTATCCTATCCTATCCTCTATCCTATCAAATCCCCTATCCTATCCTCTGTCCTATTCTATCCTCTATCCTATCCTATCCTCTATCCTATCCTACCCTCTATCCTATCAAATCCCCTATCCTATCCTCTATCCTATCCTATCCTCTATCCTATCGTATCCTCTATCCTATCCCATCTTCTATCCTATCCTATCCTCTATCCTATCAAATCCCCAACCCTATCCTCTGTAATATCCTATCCTCTATCCTATCCTATCCTCTATCGTATCCTATCCTCTATACTATCCTATCCTCTATCCTCTATCCTATCCTATCCTCTATAATCTATCCTATCCTTTCCGCTATCCTATCCTATCGTCTATCCTATCCTCTATCCTATCCTATCCTCTATCCTATCCTATCCTCCATCCTATCCTATCCTCAATCCTATCCTTTCCTGTATCCTATCCAATCCTGTATCCTATCCTGTCCTCTATCCTATCCTATCCTCTATCCTATCCTATGCTCTATCCTATCCTATCGTCTATCCTATCCTCTATCCTATCCTATTCCTCTATCCTATCCTATCCTCTATCCTATCCTATCCTATATCCTATCCTATCCTCTATCCTATCCTATCCTCTATCCTATCCTATCCTCTATCCTATCCTATCCACTATCCAATCCTATCCTCTATCCTCTATCCTCTATCCTATCCTATCCTCTATCCTATCCTATCCTCTATCCTATCCTATCTTCTATCCTATCCTATCCTCTATCCTATCCTATCCTCTATCCTATCCAATCCTCTATCCTATCCTATCGTCTATCCTATCCTCTATCCTATCCTATCCTCCATCCTATCCTATCCTCAATCCTATCCTTTCCTGTATCCTATCCAATCCTGTATCCTATCCTGTCCTCTATCCTATCCTATCCTCTATCCTATCCTATCCTCTATCCTATCCTATCCTCTATCCTATCCTATCCAGTATCCTATCCTATCCTCTGTCCTATCCTATCCTCTATCGTATCCTATTCCTCTATCCTATCCTATCCTCTATCCTATCCTATCCTATATCCTATCCTATCCTCTATCCTATCCTATCCTCTATCCTATCCTATCCTCTATCCTATCCTATCCACTATCCAATCCTATCCTCTATCCTCTATCCTCTATCCTACCCTATCCTCTGTCATATCCTATCCTCTATCCTATCCTATCCTCTATCCTATCCTATCCTCTATCCTATCCTATCCTCTATCCTCTATCCTATCCTATCCTCTATCCTCTATCCTCTATCCTATCCTATCCTCTATCCTATCCTATCCTCTATCCTATCCTATCCTCCATCCTATCCTATCCTCAATCCTATCCTTTCCTGTATCCTATAAAATCCTGTATCCTATCCTGTCCTCTATCCTATCCTATCCTCTATCCTATCCTATGCTCTATCCTATCCTATCGTCTATCCTATCCTCTATTATATCCTATTCCTCTATCCTATCCTATCCTCTATCCTATCCTATCCTATATCCTATCCTATCCTCTATCCTATCCTATCCTCTATCCTATCCTATCCTCTATCCTATCCTATCCACTATCCAATCCTATCCTCTATCCTCTATCCTCTATCCTATCCTATCCTCTATCCTATCCTATCCTCTATTCTATCCTATCTTCTATCCTATCCTATCCTCTATCCTATCCTATCCTCTATCCTATCCTATCCTCTATCCTATCCAATCCTCTATCCTATCCTATCCTCTATCCTATCCTCTATCCTATCCTATCCTCTATCCTACCCTATCCTCCATCCTATCCTATCCTCAATCCTATCCTTTCCTGTATCCTATCCAATCCTGTATCCTATCCTGTCCTCTATCCTATCCTATCCTCTATCCTATCCTATCCTCTATCCTATCCTATCCTGTATCCTATCCTATCCTCTGTCCTATCCTATCCTCTATCCTATCCTATCCTCTATCCTATCCTATCATCTATCCTCCATCCTATCCTATTAAATCCCCTATCCTATCCTCTATCCTACCCTATCCTCTGTCCTATCCTATCCTCTATCCTATCCTATCCTCTATCCTATCCTATCCTCTATCCTATCATATCCTCCATCCTATCCTATGCTCTATCCTATCCTATCGTCTATCCTATCCTCTATCCCATCCTATTCCTCTATCCTATCCTATCCTCTATCCTATCCTATCCTATATCCTATCCTATCCTCTATCCTATCCTATCCTCTATCCTATCCTATCCTCTATCCTATCCTATCCTCTATCCTACCCTGTATCCTATCCTATCCTCTATCCTATCCTATCCTCCATCCTATCCTATCCTCAATCCTATCCTTTCCTGTATCCTATCCAATCCTGTATCCTATCCTGTCCTCTATCCTATCCTATCCTCTATCCTATCCTATCCTCTATCCTATCCTATCGTCTATCCTATCCTCTATCCTATCCTATCGTCTATCCTATCCTCTATCCTATCCTATCCTCTATCCTATCCTATCGTCTATCCTATCCTCTATCCTATCCTATCCTCTATCCTATCCTATCCTCCATCCTATCCTATGCTCTATCCTCTATCCTCTATCCTATCCTATCCTCTATCCTATCCTATCCTCTATCCTATCCTATCCTCCATCCTATCCTATGCTCTATCCTATCCTATCGTCTATCCTATCCTCTATCCCATCCTATTCCTCTATCCTATCCTATCCTCTATCCTATCCTATCCTATATCCTATCCTATCCTCTATCCTATCCTATCCTCTATCCTATCCTATCCTCTATCCTATCCTATCCTCTATCCTACCCTGTATCCTATCCTATCCTCTATCCTATCCTATCCTCCATCCTATCCTATCCTCAATCCTATCCTTTCCTGTATCCTATCCAATCCTGTATCCTATCCTGTCCTCTATCCTATCCTATCCTCTATCCTATCCTATCCTCTATCCTATCCTATCGTCTATCCTATCCTCTATCCTATCCTATCGTCTATCCTATCCTCTATCCTATCCTATCCTCTATCCTATCCTATCGTCTATCCTATCCTCTATCCTATCCTATCCTCTATCCTATCCTATCCTCCATCCTATCCTATGCTCTATCCTCTATCCTCTATCCTATCCTATCCTCTATCCTATCCTATCCTCTATCCTATCCTATCCTCCATCCTATCCTATGCTCTATCCTATCCTATCGTCTATCCTATCCTCTATCCCATCCTATTCCTCTATCCTATCCTATCCTCTATCCTATCCTATCCTATATCCTATCCTATCCTCTATCCTATCCTATCCTCTATCCTATCCTATCCTCTATCCTATCCTATCCTCTATCCTATCCTATCCTCTATCCTATCCTATCCTCTATCCTATCCTATCGTCTATCCTATCCTCTATCCTATCCTATCGTCTATCCTATCCTCTATCCTATCCTATCCTCTATCCTATCCTATCGTCTATCCTATCCTCTATCCCATCCTATTCCTCTATCCTATCCTATCCTCTATCCTATCCTATCCTATATCCTATCCTATCCTCTATCCTATCCTATCCTCTATCCTATCCTATCCTCTATCCTATACTATCCTCTATCCTATCCTATCCTCTATCCTATCCTATCCTCTATCATATGCTATCCTCTGTCCTATCCTATCCTCTATCCTATGCTATCCTCTATCCTATCCTCTATCCTATCCTATCCTCTATCATATCCTATCCTCTATCCTATCAAATCCCCTATCCTATCCTCTATCCTATCCTATCCTGTATCCTATCCAATCCTCTATCCTATCCTCTATCCTATCCTATCCTCCATCCTATCCTATCCTGTATCCTATCCTATCCTCTATCCTATCCTATCCTCTATCCTATCCTATCCTCTGTCCTATCCTATCCTCTATCCCATGCTATCCTCTGTCCTATCCTATCCTCTATCCTATGCTATCCTCTATCCTATCCTCTATCCTATCCTATCGTCTATCCTATCCTCTATCCTATCCTATCCTCTATCCTATCCTATCCTCCATCCTATCCTATCCTCAATCCTATCCTTTCCTGTATCCTATCCAATCCTGTATCCTCTCCTGTCCTCTATCCTATCCTATCCTCTATTCGATCCTATCCTTTTATCTTATCCTATCCTATCCTCTATCCTATCCTATCCTCTATCCTATCCTATCTTCTATCCTATCCTATCCTCTATCCTATCAAATCCCCTATCCTATCCTCTGTCCTATTCTATCCTCTATCCTATCCTATCCTCTATCCTATCCTATCCTCTATCCTATCAAATCCCCTATCCTATCCTCTATCCTATCCTATCCTCTATCCTATCGTATCCTCTATCCTATCCCATCTTCTATCCTATCCTATCCTCTATCCTATCAAATCCCCAACCCTATCCTCTGTCCTATCCTATCCTCTATCCTATCCTATCCTCTATCGTATCCTATCCTCTATCCTATCCTATCCTCTATCCTCTATCCTATCCTATCCTCTAACCTCTATCCTATCCTATCCGCTATCCTATCCTATCGTCTATCCTATCCTCTATCCTATCCTATCCTCTATCCTATCCTATCCTCCATCCTATCCTATCCTCAATCCTATCCTTTCCTGTATCCTATAAAATCCTGTATCCTATCCTGTCCTCTATCCTATCCTATCCTCTATCCTATCCTATGCTCTATCCTATCCTATCGTCTATCCTATCCTCTATTATATCCTATTCCTCTATCCTATCCTATCCTCTATCCTATCCTATCCTATATCCTATCCTATCCTCTATCCTATCCTATCCTCTATCCTATCCTATCCTCTATCCTATCCTATCCACTATCCAATCCTATCCTCTATCCTCTATCCTCTATCCTATCCTATCCTCTATCCTATCCTATCCTCTATTCTATCCTATCTTCTATCCTATCCTATCCTCTATCCTATCCTATCCTCTATCCTATCCTATCCTCTATCCTATCCAATCCTCTATCCTATCCTATCGTCTATCCTATCCTCTATCCTATCCTATCCTCTATCCTATCCTATCCTCCATCCTATCCTATCCTCAATCCTATCCTTTCCTGTATCCTATCCAATCCTGTATCCTATCCTGTCCTCTATCCTATCCTATCCTCTATCCTATCCTATCCTCTATCCTATCCTATCCTGTATCCTATCCTATCCTCTGTCCTATCCTATCCTCTATCCTATCCTATCATCTATCCTCTATCCTATCCTATTAAATCCCCTATCCTATCCTCTATCCTACCCTATCCTCTGTCCTATCCTATCCTCTATCCTATCCTATCCTCTATCCTATCCTATCCTCTATCCTATCCTATCTTCTATCCTATAATATCCTCTATCCTATCAAATCCCCTATCCTATCCTCTATCCTCTATCCTATCCTATCATGTATCCTCTATCCTACCCAATCCTCTATCCTATCCTATCCTCTATCCTATCCTATCCTCTATTCTATCCTATCTTCTATCCTATCCTATCCTCTATCCTATCCTATCCTCTATCCTATCCAATCCTCTATCCTATCCTATCCTCTATCCTATCCTCTATCCTATCCTATCCTCTATCCTACCCTATCCTCCATCCTATCCTATCCTCAATCCTATCCTTTCCTGTATCCTATCCAATCCTGTATCCTATCCTGTCCTCTATCCTATCCTATCCTCTATCCTATCCTATCCTCTATCCTATCCTATCCTGTATCCTATCCTATCCTCTGTCCTATCCTATCCTCTATCCTATCCTATCCTCTATCCTATCCTATCATCTATCCTCCATCCTATCCTATTAAATCCCCTATCCTATCCTCTATCCTACCCTATCCTCTGTCCTATCCTATCCTCTATCCTATCCTATCCTCTATCCTATCCTATCCTCTATCCTATCATATCCTCCATCCTATCCTATGCTCTATCCTATCCTATCGTCTATCCTATCCTCTATCCCATCCTATTCCTCTATCCTATCCTATCCTCTATCCTATCCTATCCTATATCCTATCCTATCCTCTATCCTATCCTATCCTCTATCCTATCCTATCCTCTATCCTATCCTATCCTCTATCCTACCCTGTATCCTATCCTATCCTCTATCCTATCCTATCCTCCATCCTATCCTATCCTCAATCCTATCCTTTCCTGTATCCTATCCAATCCTGTATCCTATCCTGTCCTCTATCCTATCCTATCCTCTATCCTATCCTATCCTCTATCCTATCCTATCGTCTATCCTATCCTCTATCCTATCCTATCCTCTATCCTATCCTATCGTCTATCCTATCCTCTATCCTATCCTATTCTCTATCCTATCCTATCCTCCATCCTATCCTATGCTCTATCCTCTATCCTCTATCCTATCCTATCCTCTATCCTATCCTATCCTCTATCCTATCCTATCCTCCATCCTATCCTATGCTCTATCCTATCCTATCGTCTATCCTATCCTCTATCCCATCCTATTCCTCTATCCTATCCTATCCTCTATCCTATCCTATCCTATATCCTATCCTATCCTCTATCCTATCCTATCCTCTATCCTATCCTATCCTATCCTCTATCCTATCCTATCCTCTATCCTATCCTATCCTCTATCCTATCCTATCCTCTATCCTATCCTATCCTCTATCCTATCAAATCCCCTACCCTATTCTCTGTCCAATCCTATCCTCTATCCTATCCAATCCTGTATCCTATCCTGTCCTCTATCCTATCCTATCCTCTATCCTATCCTATCCTCTATCCTATCCTATCCTCTATCCTATCCTATCTTCTATCCTATCCTATCCTCTATCCTATCAAAACCCCTATCCTATCCTCTATCCTCTATCCTATCCTATCATCTATCCTCTATCCTATCCAATCCTCTATCCTATCCTATCGTCTATCCTATCCTGTATCCTATCCTATCCTCTATCCTATCCTATCCTCCATCCTATCCTATCCTCAATCCTATCCTTTCCTGTATCCTATCGAATCCTGTATCCTATCCTGTCCTCTATCCTATCCTATCCTCTATCCTATCCTATCCTCTATCCTATCCTATCTTCTATCCTATCCTATCCTCTATCCTATCAAATCCCCTACCCTATTCTCTGTCCAATCCTATCCTCTATCCTATCCTATCATCTATCCTATCCTATCCTCTATCCTATCCTATCCTCTATCCTCTATCCTATCCTATCCTCTATCCTCTATCCTATCCTATCCTCCATCCTATCCTATCCTCCATCCTATCCTATCCTCAATCCTATCCTTTCCTGTATCCTATCCAATCCTGTATCCTATCCTGTCCTCTATCCTATCCTATCCTCTATCCTATCCTATCCTCTATCCTATCCTATCGTCTATCCTATCCTCTATCCTATCCTATCCTCTATCCTATCCTATCGTCTATCCTATCCTCTATCCTATCCTATCCTATCCTCCATCCTATCCTATGCTCTATCCTCTATCCTATCCTATCCTCTATCCTATCCTATCCTCTATCATATCCTATCCTCCATCCTATCCTATGCTCTATCCTATCCTATCGTCTATCCTATCCTCTATCCCATCCTATTCCTCTATCCTATCCTATCCTCTATCCTATCCTATCATATATCCTATCCTATCCTCTATCCTATCCTATCCTCTATCCTATCCTATCCTCTATCCTATCCTATCCTCTATCCTATCCTATCCTCTATCCTATCCTATCCTCTATCCTATCCTATCCTGTATCCTATCCTATCCTCTGTCCTATCCTATCCTCTATCCTATCCTATCCTCTATCCTATCCTATCATCTATCCTCTATCCTATCCTATTAAATCCCCTATCCTATCCTCTATCCTACCCTATCCTCTGTCATATCCTATCCTCTATCCTATCCTATCCTCTATCCTATCCTATCCTCTAACCTATCCTATCCTCTATCCTCTATCCTATCCTATCCTCTATCCTCTATCCTCTATCCTATCCTATCCTCTATCCTATCCTATCGTCTATCCTATCCTCTATCCTATCCTATTCCTCTATCCTATCCTATCCTCTATCCTATCCTATCCTTATACCTATCCTATCCTCTATCCTCTCCTGTCCTCTATCCTATCCTATCCTCTATTCGATCCTATCCTTTTATCTTATCCTATCCTATCCTCTATCCTATCCTATCCTCTATCCTATCCTATCTTCTATCCTATCCTATCCTCTATCCTATCAAATCCCCTATCCTATCCTCTGTCCTATTCTATCCTCTATCCTATCCTATCCTCTATCCTATCCTACCCTCTATCCTATCAAATCCCCTATCCTATCCTCTATCCTATCCTATCCTCTATCCTATCGTATCCTCTATCCTATCCCATCTTCTATCCTATCCTATCCTCTATCCTATCAAATCCCCAACCCTATCCTCTGTCCTATCCTATCCTCTATCCTATCCTATCCTCTATCGTATCCTATCCTCTATACTATCCTATCCTCTATCCTCTATCCTATCCTATCCTCTATAATCTATCCTATCCTTTCCGCTATCCTATCCTATCGTCTATCCTATCCTCTATCCTATCCTATCCTCTATCCTATCCTATCCTCCATCCTATCCTATCCTCAATCCTATCCTTTCCTGTATCCTATCCAATCCTGTATCCTATCCTGTCCTCTATCCTATCCTATCCTCTATCCTATCCTATGCTCTATCCTATCCTATCGTCTATCCTATCCTCTATCCTATCCTATTCCTCTATCCTATCCTATCCTCTATCCTATCCTATCCTATATCCTATCCTATCCTCTATCCTATCCTATCCTCTATCCTATCCTATCCTCTATCCTATCCTATCCACTATCCAATCCTATCCTCTATCCTCTATCCTCTATCCTATCCTATCCTCTATCCTATCCTATCCTCTATCCTATCCTATCTTCTATCCTATCCTATCCTCTATCCTATCCTATCCTCTATCCTATCCAATCCTCTATCCTATCCTATCGTCTATCCTATCCTCTATCCTATCCTATCCTCTATCCTATCCTATCCTCCATCCTATCCTATCCTCAATCCTATCCTTTCCTGTATCCTATCCAATCCTGTATCCTATCCTGTCCTCTATCCTATCCTATCCTCTATCCTATCCTATCCTCTATCCTATCCTATCCAGTATCCTATCCTATCCTCTGTCCTATCCTATCCTCTATCGTATCCTATTCCTCTATCCTATCCTATCCTCTATCCTATCCTATCCTATATCCTATCCTATCCTCTATCCTATCCTATCCTCTATCCTATCCTATCCTCTATCCTATCCTATCCACTATCCAATCCTATCCTCTATCCTCTATCCTCTATCCTACCCTATCCTCTGTCATATCCTATCCTCTATCCTATCCTATCCTCTATCCTATCCTATCCTCTATCCTATCCTATCCTCTATCCTCTATCCTATCCTATCCTCTATCCTCTATCCTCTATCCTATCCTATCCTCTATCCTATCCTATCGTCTATCCTATCCTCTATCCTATCCTATTCCTCTATCCTATCCTATCCTCTATCCTATCCTATCCTATATCCTATCCTATCCTCTATCCTATCCTATCCTCTATCCTATCCTATCCTCTATCCTATCCTATCCACTATCCAATCCTATCCTCTATCCTCTATCCTCTATCCTATCCTATCCTCTATCCTACCCGATCCTCTATCCTATCCTATCCTCCATCCTATCCTATCCTCAATCCTATCCTTTCCTGTATCCTATCCAATCCTGTATCCTCTCCTGTCCTCTATCCTATCCTATCCTCTATTCGATCCTATCCTTTTATCTTATCCTATCCTATCCTCTATCCTATCCTATCCTCTATCCTATCCTATCTTCTATCCTATCCTATCCTCTATCCTATCAAATCCCCTATCCTATCCTCTGTCCTATTCTATCCTCTATCCTATCCTATCCTCTATCCTATCCTATCCTCTATCCTATCAAATCCCCTATCCTATCCTCTATCCTATCCTATCCTCTATCCTATCGTATCCTCTATCCTATCCCATCTTCTATCCTATCCTATCCTCTATCCTATCAAATCCCCAACCCTATCCTCTGTCCTATCCTATCCTCTATCCTATCCTATCCTCTATCGTATCCTATCCTCTATCCTATCCTATCCTCTATCCTCTATCCTATCCTATCCTCTATCCTCTATCCTATCCTATCCGCTATCCTATCCTATCGTCTATCCTATCCTCTATCCTATCCTATCCTCTATCCTATCCTATCCTCCATCCTATCCTATCCTCAATCCTATCCTTTCCTGTATCCTATCCAATCCTGTATCCTATCCTGTCCTCTATCCTATCCTATCCTCTATCCTATCCTATGCTCTATCCTATCCTATCGTCTATCCTATCCTCTATCCTATCCTATTCCTCTATCCTATCCTATCCTCTATCCTATCCTATCCTATATCCTATCCTATCCTCTATCCTATCCTATCCTCTATCCTATCCTATCCTCTATCCTATCCTATCGTCTATCCTATCCTGTATCCTATCCTATCCTCTATCCTATCCTATCCTCCATCCTATCCTATCCTCAATCCTATCCTTTCCTGTATCCTATCGAATCCTGTATCCTATCCTGTCCTCTATCCTATCCTATCCTCTATCCTATCCTATCCTCTATCCTATCCTATCTTCTATCCTATCCTATCCTCTATCCTATCAAATCCCCTACCCTATTCTCTGTCCAATCCTATCCTCTATCCTATCCTATCATCTATCCTATCCTATCCTCTATCCTATCCTATCCTCTATCCTATCCTATCCTCTATCCTCTATCCTATCCTATCCTCTATCCTCTATCCTATCCTATCCTCTATCCTCTATCCTATCCTATCCTCTATCCTATCCTATCCTCCATCCTATCCTATCCTCAATCCTATCCTTTCCTGTATCCTATCCAATCCTGTATCCTATCCTGTCCTCTATCCTATCCTATTCTCTATCCTATCCTATCCTCTATCCTATCCTATCGTCTATCCTATCCTCTATCCTATCCTATCCTCTATCCTATCCTATCGTCTATCCTATCCTCTATCCTATCCTATCCTCTATCCTATCCTATCCTCCATCCTATCCTATGCTCTATCCTCTATCCTATCCTATCCTCTATCCTATCCTATCCTCTATCCTATCCTATCCTCCATCCTATCCTATGCTCTATCCTATCCTATCGTCTATCCTATCCTCTATCCCATCCTATTCCTCTATCCTATCCTATCCTCTATCCTATCCTATCCTATATCCTATCCTATCCTCTATCCTATCCTATCCTCTATCCTATCCTATCCTCTATCCTATCCTATCCTCTATCCTATCCTATCCTCTATCCTATCCTATCCTCTATCCTATCAAATCCCCTACCCTATTCTCTGTCCAATCCTATCCTCTATCCTATCCAATCCTGTATCCTATCCTGTCCTCTATCCTATCCTATCCTCTATCCTATCCTATCCTCTATCCTATCCTATCCTCTATCCTATCCTATCTTCTATCCTATCCTATCCTCTATCCTATCAAAACCCCTATCCTATCCTCTATCCTCTATCCTATCCTATCATCTATCCTCTATCCTATCCAATCCTCTATCCTATCCTGTATCCTATCCTATCCTGTATCCTATCCTATCCTCTATCCTATCCTATCCTCCATCCTATCCTATCCTCAATCCTATCCTTTCCTGTATCCTATCGAATCCTGTATCCTATCCTGTCCTCTATCCTATCCTATCCTCTATCCTATCCTATCCTCTATCCTATCCTATCTTCTATCCTATCCTATCCTCTATCCTATCAAATCCCCTACCCTATTCTCTGTCCAATCCTATCCTCTATCCTATCCTATCATCTATCCTATCCTATCCTCTATCCTATCCTATCCTCTATCCTATCCTATCCTCTATCCTCTATCCTATCCTATCCTCTATCCTTTATCCTATCCTATCCTCTATCCTATCCTATCCTCCATCCTATCCTATGCTCTATCCTATCCTATCGTCTATCCTATCCTCTATCCCATCCTATTCCTCTATCCTATCCTATCCTCTATCCTATCCTATCCTATATCCTATCCTATCCTCTATCCTATCCTATCCTCTATCCTATCCTATCCTCTATCCTATCCTATCCTCTATCCTATCCTATCCTCTATCCTATCCTATCCTCTATCCTATCCTATCCTCTATCATATGCTATCCTCTGTCCTGTCCTATCCTCTATCCTATGCTATCCTCTATCCTATCCTCTATCCTATCCTATCCTCTATCATATCCTATCCTCTATCCTATCAAATCCCCTATCCTATCCTCTATCCTATCCTATCCTGTATCCTATCCAATCCTCTATCCTATCCTCTATCCTATCCTATCCTCCATCCTATCCTATCCTGTATCCTATCCTATCCTCTATCCTATCCTATCCTCTATCCTATCCTATCCTCTGTCCTATCCTATCCTCTATCCTATGCTATCCTCTATCCTATCCTCTATCCTATCCTATCGTCTATCCTATCCTCTATCCTATCCTATCCTCTATCCTATCCTATCCTCCATCCTATCCTATCCTCAATCCTATCCTTTCCTGTATCCTATCCAATCCTGTATCCTCTCCTGTCCTCTATCCTATCATATCCTCTATTCGATCCTATCCTTTTATCTTATCCTATCCTATCCTCTATCCTATCCTATCCTCTATCCTATCCTATCTTCTATCCTATCCTATCCTCTATCCTATCAAATCCCCTATCCTATCCTCTGTCCTATTCTATCCTCTATCCTATCCTATCCTCTATCCTATCCTATCCTCTATCCTATCAAATCCCCTATCCTATCCTCTATCCTATCCTATCCTCTATCCTATCGTATCCTCTATCCTATCCCATCTTCTATCCTATCCTATCCTCTATCCTATCAAATCCCCAACCCTATCCTCTGTCCTATCCTATCCTCTATCCTATCCTATCCTCTATCGTATCCTATCCTCTATCCTATCCTATCCTCTATCCTCTATCCTATCCTATCCTCTAACCTCTATCCTATCCTATCCGCTATCCTATCCTATCGTCTATCCTATCCTCTATCCTATCCTATCCTCTATCCTATCCTATCCTATATCCTATCCTATCCTCTATCCTATCCTATCCTCTATCCTATCCTATCCTCTATGCTATCCTATCCACTATCCAATCCTATCCTCTATCCTCTATCCTCTATCCTATCCTATCCTCTATCCTATCCTATCCTCTATTCTATCCTATCTTCTATCCTATCCTATCCTCTATCCTATCCTATCCTCTATCCTATCCAATCCTCTATCCTATCCTATCGTCTATCCTATCCTCTATCCTATCCTATCCTCTATCCTATCCTATCCTCCATCCTATCCTATCCTCAATCCTATCCTTTCCTGTATCCTATCCAATCCTGTATCCTATCCTGTCCTCTATCCTATCCTATCCTCTATCCTATCCTATCCTCTATCCTATCCTATCCTGTATCCTATCCTATCCTCTGTCCTATCCTATCCTCTATCCTATCCTATCCTCTATCCTATCCTATCATCTATCCTCTATCCTATCCTATTAAATGCCCTATCCTATCCTCTATCCTACCCTATCCTCTGTCATATCCTATCCTCTATCCTATCCTATCGTCTAACCTATCCTATCCTCTATCCTCTATCCTATCCTATCCTCTATCCTCTATCCTATCCTATCCTCTATCCTATCCTATCGTCTATCCTATCCTCTATCCTATCCTATTCCTCTATCCTATCCTATCCTCTATCCTATCCTATCCTATATCCTATCCTATCCTCTATCCTATCCTATCCTCTATCCTATCCTATCCTCTATCCTATCCTATCCTCTATCCTATCCTATCCACTATCCAATCCTATCCTCTATCCTCTATCCTCTATCCTATCCTATCCTCTATCCTATCCTATCCTCTATCCTATCCTATCCTCCATCCTATCCTATCCTCAATCCTATCCTTTCCTGTATCCTATCCAATCCTGTATCCTCTCCTGTCCTCTATCCTATCCTATCCTCTATTCGATCCTATCCTTTTATCTTATCCTATCCTATCCTCTATCCTATCCTATCCTCTATCCTATCCTATCTTCTATCCTATCCTATCCTCTATCCTATCAAATCCCCTATCCTATCCTCTGTCCTATTCTATCCTCTATCCTATCCTATCCTCTATCCTATCCTATCCTCTATCCTATCAAATCCCCTATCCTATCCTCTATCCTATCCTATCCTCTATCCTATCGTATCCTCTATCCTATCCCATCTTCTATCCTATCCTATCCTCTATCCTATCAAATCCCCAACCCTATCCTCTGTCCTATCCTATCCTCTATCCTATCCTATCCTCTATCTTATCCTATCCTCTATCCTATCCTATCCTCTATCCTCTATCCTATCCTATCCTCTATCCTCTATCCTATCCTATCCGCTATCCTATCCTATCGTCTATCCTATCCTCTATCCTATCCTATCCACTATCCAATCCTATCCTCTATCCTCTATCCTCTATCCTATCCTATCCTCTATCCTATCCTATCCTCTATCCTATCCTATCTTCTATCCTATCCTATCCTCTATCCTATCCTATCCTCTATCCTATCCAATCCTCTATCCTATCCTATCGTCTATCCTATCCTCTATCCTATCCTATCCTCTATCCTATCCTATCCTCCATTCTATCCTATCCTCAATCCTATCCTTTCCTGTATCCTATCCAATCCTGTATCCTATCCTGTCCTCTATCCTATCCTATCCTCTATCCTATCCTATCCTCTATCCTATCCTATCCAGTATCCTATCCTATCCTCTGTCCTATCCTATCCTCTATCCTATCCCATCCTCTATCCTATCCTATCCTCTATCCTATCCTATCCAGTATCCTATCCTATCCTCTATCCTATCCTATCCTCTATCCTATCCTATCCTCTATCCTATCCTATCCTCTATCCTATCAAATCCCCTACCCTATTCTCTGTCCAATCCTATCCTCTATCCTATCCAATCCTGTATCCTATCCTGTCCTCTATCCTATCCTATCCTCTATCCTATCCTATCCTCTATCCTATCCTATCCTCTATCCTATCCTATCTTCTATCCTATCCTATCCTCTATCCTATCAAAACCCCTATCCTATCCTCTATCCTCTATCCTATCCTATCATCTATCCTCTATCCTATCCAATCCTCTATCCTATCCTGTATCCTATCCTATCCTGTATCCTATCCTATCCTCTATCCTATCCTATCCTCCATCCTATCCTATCCTCAATCCTATCCTTTCCTGTATCCTATCGAATCCTGTATCCTATCCTGTCCTCTATCCTATCCTATCCTCTATCCTATCCTATCCTCTATCCTATCCTATCTTCTATCCTATCCTATCCTCTATCCTATCAAATCCCCTACCCTATTCTCTGTCCAATCCTATCCTCTATCCTATCCTATCATCTATCCTATCCTATCCTCTATCCTATCCTATCCTCTATCCTATCCTATCCTATCCTCTATCCTCTATCCTATCCTATCCTCTATCCTTTATCCTATCCTATCCTCTATCCTATCCTATCCTCCATCCTATCCTATGCTCTATCCTATCCTATCGTCTATCCTATCCTCTATCCCATCCTATTCCTCTATCCTATCCTATCCTCTATCCTATCCTATCCTATATCCTATCCTATCCTCTATCCTATCCTATCCTCTATCCTATCCTATCCTCTATCCTATCCTATCCTCTATCCTATCCTATCCTCTATCCTATCCTATCCTCTATCATATGCTATCCTCTGTCCTGTCCTATCCTCTATCCTATGCTATCCTCTATCCTATCCTCTATCCTATCCTATCCTCTATCATATCCTATCCTCTATCCTATCAAATCCCCTATCCTATCCTCTATCCTATCCTATCCTGTATCCTATCCAATCCTCTATCCTATCCTCTATCCTATCCTATCCTCCATCCTATCCTATCCTGTATCCTATCCTATCCTCTATCCTATCCTATCCTCTATCCTATCCTGTCCTCTGTCCTATCCTATCCTCTATCCTATGCTATCCTCTATCCTATCCTCTATCCTATCCTATCGTCTATCCTATCCTCTATCCTATCCTATCCTCTATCCTATCCTATCCTCCATCCTATCCTATCCTCAATCCTATCCTTTCCTGTATCCTATCCAATCCTGTATCCTCTCCTGTCCTCTATCCTATCCTATCCTCTATTCGATCCTATCCTTTTATCTTATCCTATCCTATCCTCTATCCTATCCTATCCTCTATCCTATCCTATCTTCTATCCTATCCTATCCTCTATCCTATCAAATCCCCTATCCTATCCTCTGTCCTATTCTATCCTCTATCCTATCCTATCCTCTATCCTATCCTATCCTCTATCCAATCAAATCCCCTATCCTATCCTCTATCCTATCCTATCCTCTATCCTATCGTATCCTCTATCCTATCCCATCTTCTATCCTATCCTCTATCCTATCAAATCCCCAACCCTATCCTCTGTCCTATCCTATCCTCTATCCTATCCTATCCTCTATCGTATCCTATCCTCTATCCTATCCTATCCTCTATCCTCTATCCTATCCTATCCTCTAACCTCTATCCTATCCTATCCGCTATCCTATCCTATCGTCTATCCTATCCTCTATCCTATCCTATCCTCTATCCTATCCTATCCTATATCCTATCCTATCCTCTATCCTATCCTATCCTCTATCGTATCCTATCCTCTATCCTATCCTATCCTCTATCCTCTATCCTATCCTATCCTCTAACCTCTATCCTATCCTATCCGCTATCCTATCCTATCGTCTATCCTATCCTCTATCCTATCCTATCCTCTGTCCTATCCTATCCTCTATCCTATCCTATCCTCTATCCTATCCTATCATCTATCCTCTATCCTATCCTATTAAATCCCCTATCCTATCCTCTATCCTACCCTATCCTCTGTCATATCCTATCCTCTATCCTATCCTATCCTCTAACCTATCCTATCCTCTATCCTCTATCCTATCCTATCCTCTATCCTCTATCCTATCCTATCCTCTATCCTATCCTATCGTCTATCCTATCCTCTATCCTATCCTATTCCTCTATCCTATCCTATCCTCTATCCTATCCTATCCTATATCCTATCCTATCCTCTATCCTATCCTATCCTCTATCCTATCCTATCCTCTATCCTATCCTATCCACTATCCAATCCTATCCTCTATCCTCTATCCTCTATCCTATCCTATCCTCTATCCTATCCTATCCTCTATCCTATCCTATCCTCCATCCTATCCTATCCTCAATCCTATCCTTTCCTGTATCCTATCCAATCCTGTATCCTCTCCTGTCCTCTATCCTATCCTATCCTCTATTCGATCCTATCCTTTTATCTTATCCTATCCTATCCTCTATCCTATCCTATCCTCTATCCTATCCTATCTTCTATCCTATCCTATCCTCTATCCTATCAAATCCCCTATCCTATCCTCTGTCCTATTCTATCCTCTATCCTATCCTATCCTCTATCCTATCCTATCCTCTATCCTATCAAATCCCCTATCCTATCCTCTATCCTATCCTATCCTCTATCCTATCGTATCCTCTATCCTATCCCATCTTCTATCCTATCCTATCCTCTATCCTATCAAATCCCCAAACCTATCCTCTGTCCTATCCTATCCTCTATCCTATCCTATCCTCTATCGTATCCTATCCTCTATCCTATCCTATCCTCTATCCTCTATCCTATCCTATCCTCTATCCTCTATCCTATCCTATCCGCTATCCTATCCTATCGTCTATCCTATCCTCTATCCTATCCTATCCACTATCCAATCCTATCCTCTATCCTCTATCCTCTATCCTATCCTATCCTCTATCCTATCCTATCCTCTATCCTATCCTATCTTCTATCCTATCCTATCCTCTATCCTATCCTATCCTCTATCCTATCCAATCCTCTATCCTATCCTATCGTCTATCCTATCCTCTATCCTATCCTATCCTCTATCCTATCCTATCCTCCATCCTATCCTATCCTCAATCCTATCCTTTCCTGTATCCTATCCAATCCTGTATCCTATCCTGTCCTCTATCCTATCCTATCCTCTATCCTATCCTATCCTCTATCCTATCCTATCCAGTATCCTATCCTATCCTCTGTCCTATCCTATCCTCTATCCTATCCTATCCTCTATCCTATCCTATCATCTATCCTCTATCCTATCCTATTAAATCCCCTATCCTATCCTCTATCCTACCCTATCCTCTGTCATATCCTATCCTCTATCCTATCCTATCCTCTATCCTATCCTATCCTCTATCCTATCCTATCCTCTATCCTCTATCCTATCCTATCCTCTATCCTCTATCCTCTATCCTCTATCCTATCCTATCCTCTATCCTATCCTATCGTCTATCCTATCCTCTATCCTATCCTATTCCTCTATCCTATCCTATCCTCTATCCTATCCTATCCTATATCCTATCCTATCCTCTATCCTATCCTATCCTCTATCCTATCCTATCCTCTATCCTATCCTATCCACTATCCAATCCTATCCTCTATCCTCTATCCTCTATCCTATCCTATCCTCTATCCTACCCTATCCTCTATCCTATCCTATCCTCCATCCTATCCTATCCTCAATCCTATCCTTTCCTGTATCCTATCCAATCCTGTATCCTCTCCTGTCCTCTATCCTATCCTATCCTCTATTCGATCCTATCCTTTTATCTTATCCTATCCTATCCTCTATCCTATCCTATCCTCTATCCTATCCTATCTTCTATCCTATCCTATCCTCTATCCTATCAAATCCCCTATCCTATCCTCTGTCCTATTATATCCTCTATCCTATCCTATCCTCTATCCTATCCTATCCTCCATCCTATCCTATCCTCAATCCTATCCTTTCCTGTATCCTATCCAATCCTGTATCCTATCCTGTCCTCTATCCTATCCTATCCTCTATCCTATCCTATGCTCTATCCTATCCTATCTTCTATCCTATCCTATCCTCTATCCTATCAAATCCCCTACCCTATTCTCTGTCCAATCCTATCCTCTATCCTATCCTATCATCTATCCTATCCTATCCTCTATCCTATCCTATCCTCTATCCTATCCTATCCTCTATCCTCTATCCTATCCTATCCTCTATCCTTTATCCTATCCTATCCTCTATCCTATCCTATCCTCCATCCTATCCTATGCTCTATCCTATCCTATCGTCTATCCTATCCTCTATCCCATCCTATTCCTCTATCCTATCCTATCCTCTATCCTATCCTATCCTATATCCTATCCTATCCTCTATCCTATCCTATCCTCTATCCTATCCTATCCTCTATCCTATCCTATCCTCTATCCTATCCTATCCTCTATCCTATCCTATCCTCTATCATATGCTATCCTCTGTCCTGTCCTATCCTCTATCCTATGCTATCCTCTATCCTATCCTCTATCCTATCCTATCCTCTATCATATCCTATCCTCTATCCTATCAAATCCCCTATCCTATCCTCTATCCTATCCTATCCTGTATCCTATCCAATCCTCTATCCTATCCTCTATCCTATCCTATCCTCCATCCTATCCTATCCTGTATCCTATCCTATCCTCTATCCTATCCTATCCTCTATCCTATCCTGTCCTCTGTCCTATCCTATCCTCTATCCTATGCTATCCTCTATCCTATCCTCTATCCTATCCTATCGTCTATCCTATCCTCTATCCTATCCTATCCTCTATCCTATCCTATCCTCCATCCTATCCTATCCTCAATCCTATCCTTTCCTGTATCCTATCCAATCCTGTATCCTCTCCTGTCCTCTATCCTATCCTATCCTCTATTCGATCCTATCCTTTTATCTTATCCTATCCTATCCTCTATCCTATCCTATCCTCTATCCTATCCTATCTTCTATCCTATCCTATCCTCTATCCTATCAAATCCCCTATCCTATCCTCTGTCCTATTCTATCCTCTATCCTATCCTATCCTCTATCCTATCCTATCCTCTATCCTATCAAATCCCCTATCCTATCCTCTATCCTATCCTATCCTCTATCCTATCGTATCCTCTATCCTATCCCATCTTCTATCCTATCCTATCCTCTATCCTATCAAATCCCCAACCCTATCCTCTGTCCTATCCTATCCTCTATCCTATCCTATCCTCTATCGTATCCTATCCTCTATCCTATCCTATCCTCTATCCTCTATCCTATCCTATCCTCTAACCTCTATCCTATCCTATCCGCTATCCTATCCTATCGTCTATCCTATCCTCTATCCTATCCTATCCTCTATCCTATCCTATCCTATATCCTATCCTATCCTCTATCCTATCCTATCCTCTATCCTATCCTATCCTCTATCCTATCCTATCCACTATCCAATCCTATCCTCTATCCTCTATCCTCTATCCTATCCTATCCTCTATCCTATCCTATCCTCTATTCTATCCTATCTTCTATCCTATCCTATCCTCTATCCTATCCTATCCTCTATCCTATCCAATCCTCTATCCTATCCTATCGTCTATCCTATCCTCTATCCTATCCTATCCTCTATCCTATCCTATCCTCCATCCTATCCTATCCTCAATCCTATCCTTTCCTGTATCCTATCCAATCCTGTATCCTATCCTGTCCTCTATCCTATCCTATCCTCTATCCTATCCTATCCTCTATCCTATCCTATCCTGTATCCTATCCTATCCTCTGTCCTATCCTATCCTCTATCCTATCCTATCCTCTATCCTATCCTATCATCTATCCTCTATCCTATCCTATTAAATCCCCTATCCTATCCTCTATCCTACCCTATCCTCTGTCATATCCTATCCTCTATCCTATCCTATCCTCTAACCTATCCTATCCTCTATCCTCTATCCTATCCTATCCTCTATCCTCTATCCTATCCTATCCTCTATCCTATCCTATCGTCTATCCTATCCTCTATCCTATCCTATTCCTCTATCCTATCCTATCCTCTATCCTATCCTATCCTATATCCTATCCTATCCTCTATCCTATCCTATCCTCTATCCTATCCTATCCTCTATCCTATCCTATCCACTATCCAATCCTATCCTCTATCCTCTATCCTCTATCCTATCCTATCCTCTATCCTATCCTATCCTCTATCCTATCCTATCCTCCATCCTATCCTATCCTCAATCCTATCCTTTCCTGTATCCTATCCAATCCTGTATCCTCTCCTGTCCTCTATCCTATCCTATCCTCTATTCGATCCTATCCTTTTATCTTATCCTATCCTATCCTCTATCCTATCCTATCCTCTATCCTATCCTATCTTCTATCCTATCCTATCCTCTATCCTATCAAATCCCCTATCCTATCCTCTGTCCTATTCTATCCTCTATCCTATCCTATCCTCTATCCTATCCTATCCTCTATCCTATCAAATCCCCTATCCTATCCTCTATCCTATCCTATCCTCTATCCTATCGTATCCTCTATCCTATCCCATCTTCTATCCTATCCTATCCTCTATCCTATCAAATCCCCAACCCTATCCTCTGTCCTATCCTATCCTCTATCCTATCCTATCCTCTATCGTATCCTATCCTCTATCCTATCCTATCCTCTATCCTCTATCCTATCCTCTATCCTCTATCCTCTATCCTATCCTATCCACTATCCAATCCTATCCTCTATCCTCTATCCTCTATCCTATCCTATCCTCTATCCTATCCTATCCTCTATCCTATCCAATCCTCTATCCTATCCTATCGTCTATCCTATCCTCTATCCTATCCTATCCTCTATCCTATCCTATCCTCCATCCTATCCTATCCTCAATCCTATCCTTTCCTGTATCCTATCCAATCCTGTATCCTATCCTGTCCTCTATCCTATCCTATCCTCTATCCTATCCTATCCTCTATCCTATCCTATCCAGTATCCTATCCTATCCTCTGTCCTATCCTATCCTCTATCCTATCCTATCCTCTATCCTATCCTATCATCTATCCTCTATCCTATCCTATTAAATCCCCTATCCTATCCTCTATCCTACCCTATCCTCTGTCATATCCTATCCTCTATCCTATCCTATCCTCTATCCTATCCTATCCTCTATCCTATCCTATCCTCTATCCTCTATCCTATCCTATCCTCTATCCTCTATCCTCTATCCTCTATCCTATCCTATCCTCTATCCTATCCTATCGTCTATCCTATCCTCTATCCTATCCTATTCCTCTATCCTATCCTATCCTCTATCCTATCCTATCCTATATCCTATCCTATCCTCTATCCTATCCTATCCTCTATCCTATCCTATCCTCTATCCTATCCTATCCACTATCCAATCCTATCCTCTATCCTCTATCCTCTATCCTATCCTATCCTCTATCCTACCCTATCCTCTATCCTATCCTATCCTCCATCCTATCCTATCCTCAATCCTATCCTTTCCTGTATCCTATCCAATCCTGTATCCTCTCCTGTCCTCTATCCTATCCTATCCTCTATTCGATCCTATCCTTTTATCTTATCCTATCCTATCCTCTATCCTATCCTATCCTCTATCCTATCCTATCTTCTATCCTATCCTATCCTCTATCCTATCAAATCCCCTATCCTATCCTCTGTCCTATTCTATCCTCTATCCTATCCTATCCTCTATCCTATCCTATCCTCCATCCTATCCTATCCTCAATCCTATCCTTTCCTGTATCCTATCCAATCCTGTATCCTATCCTGTCCTCTATCCTATCCTATCCTCTATCCTATCCTATGCTCTATACTATCCTATCGTCTATCCTATCCTCTATCCTATCCTATTCCTCTATCCTATCCTATCCTCTATCCTATCCTATCCTATATCCTATCCTATCCTCTATCCTATCCTATCCTCTATCCTATCCTATCCTCTATCCTATCCTATCCACTATCCAATCCTATCCTCTATCCTCTATCCTCTATCCTATCCTATCCTCTATCCTATCCTATCCTCTATCCTATCCTATCCTCTATCCTATCCAATCCTCTATCCTATCCTATCGTCTATCCTATCCTCTATCCTATCCTATCCTCTATCCTATCCTATCCTCCATCCTATCCTATCCTCAATCCTATCCTTTCCTGTATCCTATCCAATCCTGTATCCTATCCTTTCCTCTATCCTCTATCCTATCCTATCCTATCGTCTATCCTATCCTCTATCCTATCCTATCCTATCCTATCCTCTATCCTATCCTATCCTCCATCCTATCCTATCCTCAATCCTATCGTTTCCTGTATCCTATCCAATCCTGTATCCTATCCTGTCCTCTATCCTATCCTATCCTCTATCCTATCCTATGCTCTATCCTATCCTATCGTCTATCCTATCCTCTATCCTATCCTATTCCTCTATCCTATCCTATCCTCTATCCTATCCTATCCTATATCCTATCCTATCCTCTATCCTATCCTATCCTCTATCCTATCCTATCCTCTATCCTATCCTATCCTCTATCCTATCCTATCCTCTATCCTATCCTATCCTCTATCCTATCCTATCCTCTATCCTATCCTATCCTCTATCCTATCCTATCCTCTATCCAATCCTATCCTCTATCCTATCCTATCCTCTATCCTATCCAATCCTCTATCCTATCCTATCCTCTATCCTATCCTATCCTCTATCCTATCCTATCCTCTATCCTATCCTATCCTCTATCCTATCCTATCCTCTATCCTATCCTATCCTCTATCCTTTCCTATCCTCTATCCTATCCTATCCTCTATCCTATCCTATCCTCTATCCTATCCTATCCTCTATCCTATCCTATCCTCTATCCTATCCTATCCTCTATCCTATCCTATCCTCTATCCTATCCTATCCTCTATCCTATCCTCTATCCTATCCTATCCTCTATCCTATCCTATCCTCTATCCTATCCTATCCTCTATCCTGTCCTATCCTCTATCCTATACTATCCTCTATCCTATCCTATCCTGTATCCTATCCAATACTCTATCCTATCCTGTATCCTATCCTATCCTCTATCCTATCCTATCCTCTATCCTATCCTATCCTCTATCCTATCCTATCCTCTATCCTATCCTATCCTCTATCCTATCCTATCCTCTATCCTATCCTATCCTCCATCCTATCCTATCCTCAATCCTATCCTTTCCTGTATCCTATCCAATCCTGTATCCTCTCCTGTCCTCTATCCTATCCTATCCTCTATTCGATCCTATCCTTTTATCTTATCCTATCCTATCCTCTATCCTATCCTATCCTCTATCCTATCCTATCTTCTATCCTATCCTATCCTCTATCCTATCAAATCCCCTATCCTATCCTCTGTCCTATTCTATCCTCTATCCTATCCTATCCTCTATCCTATCCTATCCTCTATCCTATCAAATCCCCTATCCTATCCTCTATCCTATCCTATCCTCTATCCTATCGTATCCTCTATCCTATCCCATCTTCTATCCTATCCTATCCTCTATCCTATCAAATCCCCAACCCTATCCTCTGTCCTATCCTATCCTCTATCCTATCCTATCCTCTATCGTATCCTATCCTCTATCCTATCCTATCCTCTATCCTCTATCCTATCCTATCCTCTAACCTCTATCCTATCCTATCCGCTATCCTATCCTATCGTCTATCCTATCCTCTATCCTATCCTATCCTCTATCCTATCCTATCCTATATCCTATCCTATCCTCTATCCTATCCTATCCTCTATCCTATCCTATCCTCTATCCTATCCTATCCACTATCCAATCCTATCCTCTATCCTCTATCCTCTATCCTATCCTATCCTCTATCCTATCCTATCCTCTATTCTATCCTATCTTCTATCCTATCCTATCCTCTATCCTATCCTATCCTCTATCCTATCCAATCCTCTATCCTATCCTATCGTCTATCCTATCCTCTATCCTATCCTATCCTCTATCCTATCCTATCCTCCATCCTATCCTATCCTCAATCCTATCCTTTCCTGTATCCTATCCAATCCTGTATCCTATCCTGTCCTCTATCCTATCCTATCCTCTATCCTATCCTATCCTCTATCCTATCCTATCCTGTATCCTATCCTATCCTCTGTCCTATCCTATCCTCTATCCTATCCTATCCTCTATCCTATCCTATCATCTATCCTCTATCCTATCCTATTAAATCCCCTATCCTATCCTCTATCCTACCCTATCCTCTGTCATATCCTATCCTCTATCCTATCCTATCCTCTAACCTATCCTATCCTCTATCCTCTATCCTATCCTATCCTCTATCCTCTATCCTATCCTATCCTCTATCCTATCCTATCGTCTATCCTATCCTCTATCCTATCCTATTCCTCTATCCTATCCTATCCTCTATCCTATCCTATCCTATATCCTATCCTATCCTCTATCCTATCCTATCCTCTATCCTATCCTATCCTCTATCCTATCCTATCCACTATCCAATCCTATCCTCTATCCTCTATCCTCTATCCTATCCTATCCTCTATCCTATCCTATCCTCTATCCTATCCTATCCTCCATCCTATCCTATCCTCAATCCTATCCTTTCCTGTATCCTATCCAATCCTGTATCCTCTCCTGTCCTCTATCCTATCCTATCCTCTATTCGATCCTATCCTTTTATCTTATCCTATCCTATCCTCTATCCTATCCTATCCTCTATCCTATCCTATCTTCTATCCTATCCTATCCTCTATCCTATCAAATCCCCTATCCTATCCTCTGTCCTATTCTATCCTCTATCCTATCCTATCCTCTATCCTATCCTATCCTCTATCCTATCAAATCCCCTATCCTATCCTCTATCCTATCCTATCCTCTATCCTATCGTATCCTCTATCCTATCCCATCTTCTATCCTATCCTATCCTCTATCCTATCAAATCCCCAACCCTATCCTCTGTCCTATCCTATCCTCTATCCTATCCTATCCTCTATCGTATCCTATCCTCTATCCTATCCTATCCTCTATCCTCTATCCTATCCTCTATCCTCTATCCTCTATCCTATCCTATCCACTATCCAATCCTATCCTCTATCCTCTATCCTCTATCCTATCCTATCCTCTATCCTATCCTATCCTCTATCCTATCCAATCCTCTATCCTATCCTATCGTCTATCCTATCCTCTATCCTATCCTATCCTCTATCCTATCCTATCCTCCATCCTATCCTATCCTCAATCCTATCCTTTCCTGTATCCTATCCAATCCTGTATCCTATCCTGTCCTCTATCCTATCCTATCCTCTATCCTATCCTATCCTCTATCCTATCCTATCCAGTATCCTATCCTATCCTCTGTCCTATCCTATCCTCTATCCTATCCTATCCTCTATCCTATCCTATCATCTATCCTCTATCCTATCCTATTAAATCCCCTATCCTATCCTCTATCCTACCCTATCCTCTGTCATATCCTATCCTCTATCCTATCCTATCCTCTATCCTATCCTATCCTCTATCCTATCCTATCCTCTATCCTCTATCCTATCCTATCCTCTATCCTCTATCCTCTATCCTCTATCCTATCCTATCCTCTATCCTATCCTATCGTCTATCCTATCCTCTATCCTATCCTATTCCTCTATCCTATCCTATCCTCTATCCTATCCTATCCTATATCCTATCCTATCCTCTATCCTATCCTATCCTCTATCCTATCCTATCCTCTATCCTATCCTATCCACTATCCAATCCTATCCTCTATCCTCTATCCTCTATCCTATCCTATCCTCTATCCTACCCTATCCTCTATCCTATCCTATCCTCCATCCTATCCTATCCTCAATCCTATCCTTTCCTGTATCCTATCCAATCCTGTATCCTCTCCTGTCCTCTATCCTATCCTATCCTCTATTCGATCCTATCCTTTTATCTTATCCTATCCTATCCTCTATCCTATCCTATCCTCTATCCTATCCTATCTTCTATCCTATCCTATCCTCTATCCTATCAAATCCCCTATCCTATCCTCTGTCCTATTCTATCCTCTATCCTATCCTATCCTCTATCCTATCCTATCCTCCATCCTATCCTATCCTCAATCCTATCCTTTCCTGTATCCTATCCAATCCTGTATCCTATCCTGTCCTCTATCCTATCCTATCCTCTATCCTATCCTATGCTCTATACTATCCTATCGTCTATCCTATCCTCTATCCTATCCTATTCCTCTATCCTATCCTATCCTCTATCCTATCCTATCCTATATCCTATCCTATCCTCTATCCTATCCTATCCTCTATCCTATCCTATCCTCTATCCTATCCTATCCACTATCCAATCCTATCCTCTATCCTCTATCCTCTATCCTATCCTATCCTCTATCCTATCCTATCCTCTATCCTATCCTATCCTCTATCCTATCCAATCCTCTATCCTATCCTATCGTCTATCCTATCCTCTATCCTATCCTATCCTCTATCCTATCCTATCCTCCATCCTATCCTATCCTCAATCCTATCCTTTCCTGTATCCTATCCAATCCTGTATCCTATCCTTTCCTCTATCCTCTATCCTATCCTATCCTATCGTCTATCCTATCCTCTATCCTATCCTATCCTATCGTCTATCCTATCCTCTATCCTATCCTATCCTCTATCCTATCCTATCCTCCATCCTATCCTATCCTCAATCCTATCGTTTCCTGTATCCTATCCAATCCTGTATCCTATCCTGTCCTCTATCCTATCCTATCCTCTATCCTATCCTATGCTCTATCCTATCCTATCGTCTATCCTATCCTATCCTCTATCCTATCCTATCCTCTATCCTATCCTATCCTCTATCCTATCCTATCCTCTATCCTATCCTATCCTCTATCCTATCCTATCCTCTATCCTATCCTATCCTCTATCCAATCCTATCCTCTATCCTATCCTATCCTCTATCCTATCCAATCCTCTATCCTATCCTATCCTCTATCCTATCCTATCCTCTATCCTATCCTATCCTCTATCCTATCCTATCCTCTATCCTATCCTATCCTCTATCCTATCCTATCCTCTATCCTTTCCTATCCTCTATCCTATCCTATCCTCTATCCTATCCTATCCTCTATCCTATCCTATCCTCTATCCTATCCTATCCTCTATCCTATCCTATCCTCTATCCTATCCTATCCTCTATCCTATCCTATCCTCTATCCTATCCTCTATCCTATCCTATCCTCTATCCTATCCTATCCTCTATCCTATCCTATCCTCTATCCTGTCCTATCCTCTATCCTATACTATCCTCTATCCTATCCTATCCTGTATCCTATCCAATACTCTATCCTATCCTGTATCCTATCCTATCCTCTATCCTATCCTATCCTCTATCCTATCCTATCCTCTATCCTATCCTATCCTCTATCCTATCCTATCCTCTATCCTATCCTATCCTCTATCCTATCCTATCCTCTATCCTATCCTATCCTCTATCCTTTCCTATCCTCTATCCTATCCTATCCTCTATCCTATCCTATCCTCTATCCTATCCTATCCTCTATCCTATCCTATCCTCTATCCTATCCTATCCTCTATCCTATCCTATCCTCTATCCTATCCTATCCTCTATCCTATCCTCTATCCTATCCTATCCTCTATCCTATCCTATCCTCTATCCTATCCTATCCTCTATCCTGTCCTATCCTCTATCCTATCCTATCCTCTATCCTATCCTATCCTGTATCCTATCCAATACTCTATCCTATCCTGTATCCTATCCTATCCTCTATCCTATCCTATCCTCCATCCTATCCTATCCTGTATCCTATCCTATCCTCTATCCTATCCTATCCTCTATCCTATCCTATCCTCTATCCAATCCTATCCTCTATCCTATCCTATCCTCTATCCTATCCTATCCTCTATCCTATCCTATCCTCTATCCTATCCTATCCTCTATCCTATCCTATCCTCTATCCTATCCTATCCTCTATCCTATCCTATCCTCTATCCTATCCTATCCTCTATCCTTTCCTATCCTCTATCCTATCCTATCCTCTATCCTATCCTATCCTCTATCCTATCCTATCCTCTATCCTATCCTATCCTCTATCCTATCCTATCCTCTATCCTATCCTATCCTCTATCCTATCCTATCCTCTATCCTATCCTATCCTCTATCCTATCCTCTATCCTATCCTCTATCCTATCCTATCCTCTATCCTATCCTATCCTCTATCCTATCCTATCCTCTATCCTATCCTATCCTCTATCCTATCCTATCCTCTATCCTATCCTATCCTCTATCCTATCCTATCCTCTATCCTATCCTATCCTCTATCCTATCCTATCCTCTATCCTATCCTATCCTCTATCCTATCCTCTATCCTATCCTATCCTCTATCCTATCCTATCCTCTATCCTATCCTATCCTCTATCCTATCCTATCCTCTATCCTATCCTATCCTCTATCCTATCCTATCCTCTATCCTATCCTATCCTGTATCCTATCCAATACTCTATCCTATCCTGTATCCTATCCTATCCTCTATCCTATCCTATCCTCCATCCTATCCTATCCTGTATCCTATCCTATCCTCTATCCTATCCTATCCTCTATCCTATCCTATCCTCTGTCCTATCCTATCCTCTATCCTATCCTATCCTCTATCCTATCCTATCCTCTATCCTATCCTATCTTTTATCCTACCTTATCATCTATCCTATCCTATCCTCTATCCTATCCTATCCTCCATCCTATCCTATCCTCAATCCTATCCTTTCCTGTATCCTATCCAATCCTGTATCCTATCCTGTCCTCTATCCTATCCTATCCTCTATCCTATCCTATGCTCTATCCTATCCTATCGTCTATCCTATCCTCTATCCTATCCTATTCCTCTATCCTATCCTATCCTCTATCCTATCCTCTATCCTATCCTATCCTCTATCCTATCCTATCCTCCATCCTATCCTATACTCAATCCTATCCTTTCCTTTATCCTATCCAATCCTGTATCCTATCCTGTCCTCTATCCTATCCTATCCTCTATCCTATCCTATCCTCTATCCTATCCTATCCTGTATCCTATCCTATCCTCTATCCTATCCTATCCTCTATCCTATCCTATCGTCTATCCTATCCTCTATCCTATCCTATTCCTCTATCCTATCCTATCCTCTATCCTATCCAATGCTCTATCCTATCCTATAGTCTATCCTATCCTCTATCCTATACTATTCCTCTATCCTATCCTATCCTCTATCCTATCCTCTATCCTATCCTATCCTCTATCCTATCCTATCCTCCATCCTATCCTATACTCAATCCTATCCTTTCCTGTATCCTATCCAATCCTGTATCCTATCCTGTCCTCTATCCTATCCTATCCTCTATCCTATCCTATAGTCTATCCTATCCTATCCTGTATCCTATCCTATCCTCTATCCTATCCTATCCTCTATCCTATCCTATCCTCTATCCTATCCTATCTTTTATCCTACCTTATCATCTATCCTATCAAATCCTCTATCCTATCCTCTATCCTATCCTATCCTCTATCCTATCCTATCCTCCATCCTATCCTATTCTTTCCTGTAACCTATCCAATCTTTTATCCTATCCTGTCCTCTATCCTATCCTATCCTCTATCCTATCCTATCCTCTATCCTATCCTATCTTCTATCCTATCCTATCCTCTATCCTATCAAATCACCTACCCTATTCTCTGTCCTATCCTATCCTCTATCCTATCCTATCCTCTATCCTATCCTATCCTCTATCCTATCCTATCCTCTATCCTATCCTATCCTCTATCCTATCCTATCCTCTATCCTATCCTATCCTCTATCCTATCCTATCCTCTATCCAATCCTATCCTCTATCCTATCCTATCCTCTATCCTATCCTATCCTCTATCCTATCCTATCCTCTATCCTATCCTATCCTCTATCCTATCCTATCCTCTATCCTATCCTATCCTCTATCCTATCCTATCCTCTATCCTATCCTATCCTCTATCCTATCCTATCCTCTATCCTATCCTATCCTCTATCCTTTCCTATCCTCTATCCTATCCTATCCTCTATCCTATCCTATCCTCTATCCTATCCTATCCTCTATCCTATCCTATCCTCTATCCTATCCTATCCTCTATCCTATCCTATCCTCTATCCTATCCTATCCTCTATCCTATCCTATCCTCTATCCTATCCTATCCTCTATCCTATCCTATCCTCTATCCTATCCTATCCTCTATCCTATCCTATCCTCTATCCTATCCTATCCTCTATCCTATCCTATCCTCTATCCTATCCTATCCTCTATCCTATCCTATCCTCTATCCTATCAAATCCCCTATCCTATCCTCTATCCTATCCTATCCTGTATCCTATCCATTACTTTATCCTATCCTGTATCCTATCCTATCCTCTATCCTACCCTATCCTCCATCCTATCCTATCCTGTATCCTATCCTATCCTCTATCCTATACTATCCTCTATCCTATCCTATCCTCTATCCTATCAAATCCCCTATCCTATCCTCTGTCCTATTCTATCCTCTATCCTATCCTATCCTCTATCCTATCCTATCCTCTATCTTATCAAATCCCCTATCCTATCCTCTATCCTATCCTATCCTCTATCCTATCGTATCCTCTATCCTATCCCATCTTCTATCCTATCCTATCCTCTATCCTATCAAATCCCCAACCCTATCCTCTGTCCTATCCTATCCTCTATCCTATCCTATCCTCTATCCTCTATCCTATCCTATCCTCTATCCTCTATCCTATCCTATCCGCTATCCTATCCTATCGTCTATCCTATCCTCTATCCTATCCTATCCTCTATCCTATCCTATCCTCCATCCTATCCTATCCTCAATCCTATCCTTTCCTGTATCCTATCCAATCCTGTATCCTATCCTGTCCTCTATCCTATCCTATCCTCTATCCTATCCTATGCTCTATCCTATCCTATCGTCTATCCTATCCTCTATCCTATCCTATTCCTCTATCCTATCCTATCCTCTATCCTATCCTATCCTATATCCTATCCTATCCTCTATCCTATCCTATCCTCTATCCTATCCTATCCTCTATCCTATCCTATCCACTATCCAATCCTATCCTCTATCCTCTATCCTCTATCCTCTATCCTATCCTATCCTCTATCCTATCCTATCCTCTATCCTATCCTATCCACTATCCTATCCAATCCTCTATCCTATCCTATCGTCTATCCTATCCTCTATCCTATCCTATCCTCTATCCTATCCTATCCTCCATCCTATCCTATCCTCAATCCTATCCTTTCCTGTATCCTATCCAATCCTGTATCCTATCGTGTCCTCTATCCTATCCTATCCTCTATCCTATCCTATCCTCTATCCTATCCTATCCTGTATCCTATCCTATCCTCTGTCCTATCCTATCCTCTATCCTATCCTATCCTCTATCCTATCCTATCATCTATCCTCTATCCTATCCTATTAAATCCCCTATCCTATCCTCTATCCTACCCTATCCTCTGTCATATCCTATCCTCTATCCTATCCTATCCTCTATCCTATCCTATCCTCTATCCTATCCTATCCTCTACCCTCTATCCTATCCTATCCTCTATCCGCTATCCTATCCTATCCTCTATCCTATCCTATCGTCTATCCTATCCTCTATCCTATCCTATCCTCTATCCTATCCTATCCTCCATCCTATCCTATCCTCAATCCTATCCTTTCCTGTATCCTATCCAATCCTGTATCCTATCCTGTCCTCTATCCTATCCTATCCTCTATCCTATCCTATGCTCTATCCTATCCTATCGTCTATCCTATCCTCTATCCTATCCTATTCCTCTATCCTATCCTATCCTCTATCCTATCCTATGCTCTATCCTATCCTATCCTCTATCCTATCCTATCCTCTATCCTATCCTATCCTCTATCCTATCCTATCCTCTATCCTATCCTATCCTCTATCCTATCCTATCCTCTATCCTATCCTATCCTCTATCCTATCCTATCCTCTATCCTATCCTATCCTCTATCCTATCCTATCCTCTATCCTATCCCATCCTCTATCCTATCCTATCCTCTATCCTATCCTATCCTCTATCCTATCCTATCCTCTATCCTATCAAATCCCCTATCCTATCCTCTGTCCTATTCTATCCTCTATCCTATCCTATCCTCTATCCTATCCTATCCTCTATCCTATCAAATCCCCTATCCTATCCTCTATCCTATCCTATCCTCTATCCTATCGTATCCTCTATCCTATCCCATCTTCTATCCTATCCTATCCTCTATCCTATCAAATCCCCAACCCTATCCTCTGTCCTATCCTATCCTCTATCCTATCCTATCCTCTATCCTCTATCCTATCCTATCCTCTATCCTCTATCCTATCCTATCCGCTATCCTATCCTATCGTCTATCCTATCCTCTATCCTATCCTATCCTCTATCCTATCCTATCCTCCATCCTATCCTATCCTCAATCCTATCCTTTCCTGTATCCTATCCAATCCTGTATCCTATCCTGTCCTCTATCCTATCCTATCCTCTATCCTATCCTATGCTCTATCCTATCCTATCGTCTATCCTATCCTCTATCCTATCCTATTCCTCTATCCTATCCTATCCTCTATCCTATCCTATCCTATATCCTATCCTATCCTCTATCCTATCCTATCCTCTATCCTATCCTATCCTCTATCCTATCCTATCCACTATCCAATCCTATCCTCTATCCTCTATCCTCTATCGTATCCTATCCTCTATCCTATCCTATCCTCTATCCTATCCTATCCTCAATCCTATCCTTTCCTGTATCCTATCCTATCCTGTATCCTATCCTATCCTCTATCCTATCCTATCCTCTATCCTATCCTATCTTCTATCCTATCCTATCCTCTATCCTATCCTATCGTCTATCCTATCGTCTATCCTATCCTATCCTCTATCCTATCCTATCCTCCATCCTATAATATCCTCAATCCTATCCTTTCCTGTATCCTATCCAATCCTGTATCCTATCCTGTCCTCTATCCTATCCTATCGTCTATCCTATCCTCTATCCTATCCTATTCCTCTATCCTATCCTATCCTCTATCCTATCCTATCCTATATCCTATCCTATCCTCTATCCTATCCTATCCTCTACAATATCCTATCCTCTATCCTATCCTATCCTCTATTCTATCCTATCCTCTATCCTATCCTATCCTCCATCCTATCCTATCCTCAATCCTATCCTTTCCTGCATCCTATCCAATCCTGTATCCTATCCTGTCCTCTATCCTATCCTATCCTCTATCCTATCCTATCCTCTATCCTATCCTATCCTCTACCCTATCCTATCCTCTATCCTATCAAATCCCCTATCCTATCCTCTATCCTATCCTATCCTGTATCCTATCCAATCCTCTATCCTATCCTCTATCCTATTATATCCTCTATCCTATCCTATCCTCCATCCTATCCTATCCTGTATCCTATCCTATCCTATATCCTATCCTATCCTCTATCCTATCCTATCCTCTATCCTATCCTATCCTCTATCCTATCCTATCCTCTATCCTATCCTATCCTCTATCCTATCCTATCCTCTATCCTATCCTATCCTGTATCCTATCCAATCCTCTATCCTATTATCTATCCTATCCTATCCTCTATCCTATCCTATCCTCCATCCTATCCTGTATCCTATCCTATCCTCTATCCTATCCTATCCTCTATCCTATCCTATCCTCTGTCCTATCCTATCCACTGTCCTATCCTATCCTCTATCCTATCCTCTATCCTATCCTATCGTCTATCCTATCCTCTATCCTATCCTATCCTCTATCCTATCCTATCCTCAATCCTATCCTTTCCTGTATCCTATCCAATCCTGTATCCTATCCTGTCCTCTATCCTATCCTATCCTCTATCCTATCCTATCCTCTATCCTATCCTATCCTGTATCCTATCCTATCCTCTGTCCTATCCTATCCTCTATCCTATCCTATCCTCTATCCTATCCTATCATCTATCCTCTATCCTATCCTATTAAATCCCCTATCCTATCCTCTATCCTACCCTATCCTCTGTCATATCCTATCCTCTATCCTATCCTATCCTCTATCCTATCCTATCCTCTATCCTATCCTATCCTCTATCCTCTATCCTATCCTATCCTCTATCCTCTATCCTATCCTATCCTCTATCCTATCCTATCCTCTATCCTATCCTATCCTCCATCCTATCCTATCCTCAATCCTATCCTTTCCTGTATCCTATCCAATCCTGTATCCTATCCTGTCCTCTATCCTATCCTATCCTCTATCCTATCCTATGCTCTATCCTATCCTATCGTCTATCCTATCCTCTATCCTATCCTATTCCTCTATCCTATCCTATCCTCTATCCTATCCTATGCTCTATCCTATCCTATAGTCTATCCTATCCTCTATCCTATACTATTCCTCTATCCTATCCTATCCTCTATCCTATCCTCTATCCTATCCTATCCTCTATCCTATCCTATCCTCCATCCTATCCTATACTCAATCCTATCCTTTCCTGTATCCTATCCAATCCTGTATCCTATCCTGTCCTCTATCCTATCCTATCCTCTATCCTATCCTATCCTCTATCCTATCCTATCCTCTGTCCTATCCTATCCTCTATCCTATCCTATCCTCTATCCTATCCTCTATCCTATCCTATCGTCTATCCTATCCTCTATCCTATCCTATCCTATATCCTATCCTATCCTCTATCCTATCCTATCCTCTATCCTATCCTATCCTCTATCCTATCCTATCCTCTATCCTATCCTATCCTCTATCCTATCCTATCCTCTATCCTATCCTATCCTCTATCCTATCCTATCCTGTATCCTATCCAATCCTCTATCCTATTATCTATCCTATCCTATCCTCTATCTTATCCTATCCTCCATCCTATCCTGTATCCTATCCTATCCTCTATCCTATCCTATCCTCTATCCTATCCTATCCTCTGTCCTATCCTATCCTCTATCCTATCCTATCCTCTATCCTATCCTCTATCCTATCCTATCGTCTATCCTATCCTCTATCCTATCCTATCCTCTATCCTATCCTATCCTCAATCCTATCCTTTCCTGTATCCTATCCAATCCTGTATCCTATCCTGTCCTCTATCCTATCCTATCCTCTATCCTATCCTATCCTCTATCCTATCCTATCCTGTATCCTATCCTATCCTCTGTCCTATCCTATCCTCTATCCTATCCTATCCTCTATCCTATCCTATCATCTATCCTCTATCCTGTCCTATTAAATCCCCTATCCTATCCTCTATCCTACCCTATCCTCTGTCATATCCTATCCTCTATCCTATCCTATCCTCTATCCTATCCTATCCTCTATCCTATCCTATCCTCTATCCTCTATCCTCTATCCTATCCTATCCTCTATCCTCTATCCTATCCTATCCTCTATCCTATCCTATCGTCTATCCTATCCTCTATCCTATCCTATCCTCTATCCTATCCTATCCTCCATCCTATCCTATCCTCAATCCTATCCTTTCCTGTATCCTATCCAATCCTGTATCCTATCCTGTCCTCTATCCTATCCTATCCTCTATCCTATCCTATGCTCTATCCTATCCTATCGTCTATCCTATCCTCTATCCTATCCTATTCCTCTATCCTATCCTATCCTCTATCCTATCCTATGCTCTATCCTATCCTATAGTCTATCCTATCCTCTATCCTATACTATTCCTCTATCCTATAATATCCTCTATCCTATCCTCTATCCTATCCTATCCTCTATCCTATCCTATCCTCCATCCTATCCTATACTCAATCCTATCCTTTCCTGTATCCTATCCAATCCTGTATCCTATCCTGTCCTCTATCCTATCCTATCCTCTATCCTAACCTATCCTCTATCCTATCCTATCCTGTATCCTATCCTATCCTCTATCCTATCCTATCCTCTATCCTATCCTATCGTCTATCCTATCCTCTATCCTATCCTATTCCTCTATCCTATCCTATCCTCTATCCTATCCTATGCTCTATCCTATCCTATAGTCTATCCTATCCTCTATCCTATACTATTCCTCTATCCTATCCTATCCTCTATCCTATAATCTATCCTATCCTATCCTCTATCCTATCCTATCCTCCATCCTATCCTATACTCAATCCTATCCTTTCCTGTATCCTATCCAATCCTGTATCCTATCCTGTCCTCTATCCTATCCTATCCTCTATCCTATCCTATCCTCTATCCTATCCTATCCTGTATCCTATCCTATCCTCTATCCTATCCTATCCTCTATCCTATCCTATCCTCTATCCTATCCTATCTTTTATCCTACCTTATCATCTATCCTATCAAATCCCCTATCCTATCCTCTATCCTATCCTATCCTCTATCCTATCCTATCCTCCATCCTATCCTATCCTCAATCCTATTCTTTCCTGTAACCTATCCAATCTTTTATCCTATCCTGTCCTCTATCCTATCCTATCCTCTATCCTATCCTATCCTCTATCCTATCCTATCTTCTATCCTATCCTATCCTCTATCCTATCAAATCACCTACCCTATTCTCTGTCCTATCCTATCCTCTATCCTATCCTATCCTCTATCCTATCCTATCCTCTATCCTATCCTATCCTCTATCCTATCCTATCCTCTATCCTATCCTATCCTCTATCCTATCCTATCCTCTATCCTCTATCCTATCCTTTCCTCTATCCTCTATCCTATCCTATCCTATCGTCTATCCTATCCTCTATCCTATCCTATCCTATCGTCTATCCTATCCTCTATCCTATCCTATCCTCTATCCTATCCTATCCTCCATCCTATCCTATCCTCAATCCTATCGTTTCCTGTATCCTATCCAATCCTGTATCCTATCCTGTCCTCTATCCTATCCTATCCTCTATCCTATCCTATGCTCTATCCTATCCTATCGTCTATCCTATCCTCTATCCTATCCTATTCCTCTATCCTATCCTATCCTCTATCCTATCCTATCCTATATCCTATCCTATCCTCTATCCTATCCTATCCTCTATCCTATCCTATCCTCTATCCTATCCTATCCTCTATCCTATCCTATCCTCTATCCTATCCTATCCTCTATCCTATCCTATCCTCTATCCTATCCTATCCTCTATCCTATCCTATCCTCTATCCAATCCTATCCTCTATCCTATCCTATCCTCTATCCTATCCTATCCTCTATCCTATCCTATCCTCTATCCTATCCTATCCTCTATCCTATCCTATCCTCTATCCTATCCTATCCTCTATCCTATCCTATCCTCTATCCTATCCTATCCTCTATCCTATCCTATCTTCTATCCTATCCTATCCTCTATCCTATCAAATCACCTACCCTATTCTCTGTCCTATCCTATCCTCTATCCTATCCTATCCTCTATCCTATCCTATCCTCTATCCTATCCTATCCTCTATCCTATCCTGTCCTCTATCCTATCCTATCCTCTATCCTATCCTATCCTCTATCCTCTATCCTATCCTTTCCTCTATCCTCTATCCTATCCTATCCTATCGTCTATCCTATCCTCTATCCTATCCTATCCTATCGTCTATCCTATCCTCTATCCTATCCTATCCTCCATCCTATCCTATCCTCAATCCTATCGTTTCCTGTATCCTATCCAATCCTGTATCCTATCCTGTCCTCTATCCTATCCTATCCTCTATCCTATCCTATGCTCTATCCTATCCTATCGTCTATCCTATCCTCTATCCTATCCTATTCCTCTATCCTATCCTATCCTCTATCCTATCCTATCCTATATCCTATCCTATCCTCTATCCTATCCTATCCTCTATCCTATCCTATCCTCTATCCTATCCTATCCTATATCCTATCCTATCCTCTATCCTATCCTATCCTCTATCCTATCCTATCCTCTATCCTATCCTATCCTCTATCCTATCCTATCCTCTATCCTATCCTATCCTCTATCCTATCCTATCCTCTATCCTATCCTATCCTCTGTCCTATCCTATCCTCTATCCTATCCTATCCTCCATCCTATCCTATACTCAATCCTATCCTTTCCTGTATCCTATCCAATCCTGTATCCTATCCTGTCCTCTATCCTATCCTATCCTCTATCCTAACCTATCCTCTATCCTATCCTATCCTGTATCCTATCCTATCCTCTATCCTATCCTATCCTCTATCCTATCCTATCGTCTATCCTATCCTCTATCCTATCCTATTCCTCTATCCTATCCTATCCTCTATCCTATCCTATGCTCTATCCTATCCTATAGTCTATCCTATCCTCTATCCTATACTATTCCTCTATCCTATCCTATCCTCTATCCTATCCTCTATCCTATCCTATCCTCTATCCTATCCTATCCTCCATCCTATCCTATACTCAATCCTATCCTTTCCTGTATCCTATCCAATCCTGTATCCTATCCTGTCCTCTATCCTATCCTATCCTCTATCCTATCCTATCCTCTATCCTATCCTATCCTGTATCCTATCCTATCCTCTATCCTATCCTATCCTCTATCCTATCCTATCCTCCATCCTATCCTATCCTCAATCCTATTCTTTCCTGTAACCTATCCAATCTTTTATCCTATCCTGTCCTCTATCCTATCCTATCCTCTATCCTATCCTATCCTCTATCCTATCCTATCTTCTATCCTATCCTATCCTCTATCCTATCAAATCACCTACCCTATTCTCTGTCCTATCCTATCCTCTATCCTATCCTATCCTCTATCCTATCCTATCCTCTATCCTATCCTATCCTCTATCCTATCCTATCCTCTATCCTATCCTATCCTCTATCCTATCCTATCCTCTATCCTCTATCCTATCCTATTCCTCTATCCTATCCTATCCTCTATCCTATCCTATCCTATATCCTATCCTATCCTCTATCCTATCCTATCCTCTATCCTATCCTATCCTCTATCCTATCCTATCCTCTATCCTATCCTATCCTCTATCCTATCCTATCCTCTATCCTATCCTATCCTCTATCCTATCCTATCCTCTATCCTATCCTATCCTCTATCCTATCCTATCCTCTATCCTATCCTATCCTCTATCCAATCCTATCCTCTATCCTATCCTATCCTCTATCCTATCCTATCCTCTATCCTATCCTATCCTCTATCCTATCCTATCCTCTATCCTATCCTATCCTCTATCCTTTCCTATCCTCTATCCTATCCTATCCTCTATCCTATCCTATCCTCTATCCTATCCTATCCTCTATCCTATCCTATCCTCTATCCTATCCTATCCTCTATCCTATCCTATCCTCTATCCAATCCTATCCTCTATCCTATCCTATCCTCTATCCTATCCTATCCTCTATCCTATCCTATCCTCTATCCTATCCTATCCTCTATCCTATCCTATCCTCTATCCTATCCTATCCTCTATCCTATCCTATCCTCTATCCTATCCTATCCTCTATCCTTTCCTATCCTCTATCCTATCCTATCCTCTATCCTATCCTATCCTCTATCCTGTCCTATCCTCTATCCTATCCTATCCTCTATCCTATCCTATCCTCTATCCTATCCTATCTTCTATCCTATCCTATCCTCTATCCTATCAAATCACCTACCCTATTCTCTGTCCTATCCTATCCTCTATCCTATCCTATCCTCTATCCTATCCTATCCTCTATCCTATCCTATCCTCTATCCTATCCTGTCCTCTATCCTATCCTATCCTCTATCCTATCCTATCCTCTATCCTCTATCCTATCCTTTCCTCTATCCTCTATCCTATCCTATCCTATCGTCTATCCTATCCTCTATCCTATCCTATCCTATCGTCTATCCTATCCTCTATCCTATCCTATCCTCCATCCTATCCTATCCTCAATCCTATCGTTTCCTGTATCCTATCCAATCCTGTATCCTATCCTGTCCTCTATCCTATCCTATCCTCTATCCTATCCTATGCTCTATCCTATCCTATCGTCTATCCTATCCTCTATCCTATCCTATTCCTCTATCCTATCCTATCCTCTATCCTATCCTATCCTATATCCTATCCTATCCTCTATCCTATCCTATCCTCTATCCTATCCTATCCTCTATCCTATCCTATCCTATATCCTATCCTATCCTCTATCCTATCCTATCCTCTATCCTATCCTATCCTCTATCCTATCCTATCCTCTATCCTATCCTATCCTCTATCCTATCCTATCCTCTATCCTATCCTATCCTCTATCCTATCCTATCCTCTATCCTATCCTATCCTCTATCCTATCCTATCCTCTATCCTATCCTATCCTCTATCCTATCCTATCCTCTATCCAATCCTATCCTCTATCCTATCCTATCCTCTATCCTATCCTATCCTCTATCCTATGCTATCCTCTATCCTATCCTATCCTCTATCCTATCCTATCCTCTATCCTATCCTATCCTCTATCCTCTATCCTATCCTATCCTCTATCCTATCCTATCCTCTATCCTTTCCTATCCTCTATCCTATCCTATCCTCTATCCTATCCTATCCTCTATCCTATCCTATCCTCTATCCTATCCTATCCTCCATCCTATCCTATCCTGTATCCTATCCTATCCTCTATCCTATCCTATCCTCTATCCTATCCTATCCTCTATCCTATCCTATCCTCTGTCCTATCCTATCCTCTATCCTATCCTATCCTCCATCCTATCCTATACTCAATCCTATCCTTTCCTGTATCCTATCCAATCCTGTATCCTATCCTGTCCTCTATCCTATCCTATCCTCTATCCTAACCTATCCTCTATCCTATCCAATCCTGTATCCTATCCTGTCCTCTATCCTATCCTATCCTCTATCCTATCCTATGCTCTATCCTATCCTATCGTCTATCCTATCCTCTATCCTATCCTATTCCTCTATCCTATCCTATCCTCTATCCTATCCTATCCTATATCCTATCCTATCCTCTATCCTATCCTATCCTCTATCCTATCCTATCCTCTATCCTATCCTATCCTCTATCCTATCCTATCCTCTATCCTATCCTATCCTCTATCCTATCCTATCCTCTATCCTATCCTATCCTCTATCCTATCCTATGCTCTATCCTATCCTATCGTCTATCCTATCCTCTATCCTATCCTATTCCTCTATCCTATCCTATCCTCTATCCTATCCTATCCTATATCCTATCCTATCCTCTATCCTATCCTATCCTCTATCCTATCCTATCCACTATCCTATCCTATCCTCTATCCTATCCTATCCTCTATCCTATCCTATCCTCTATCCTATCCTATCCTCTATCCTATCCTATCCTCTATCCTATCCTATCCTCTATCCAATCCTATCCTCTATCCTATCCTATCCTCTATCCTATCCTATCCTCTATCCTATCCTATCCTCTATCCTATCCTATCCTCTATCCTATCCTATCCTCTATCCTATCCTATCCTCTATCCTATCCTATCCTCTATCCTATCCTATCCTCTATCCTTTCGTATCCTCTATCCTATCCTATCCTCTATCCTATCCTATCCTCTATCCTATCCTATCCTCTATCCTATCCTATCCTATCCTCTATCCTATCCTATCCTCTATCCTATCCTATCCTATCCTCTATCCTATCAAATCACCTACCCTATTCTCTGTCCTATCCTATCCTCTATCCTATCCTATCCTCTATCCTATCCTATCCTCTATCCTATCCTATCCTCTATCCTATCCTGTCCTCTATCCTATCCTATCCTCTATCCTATCCTATCCTCTATCCTCTATCCTATCCTTTCCTCTATCCTCTATCCTATCCTATCCTATCGTCTATCCTATCCTCTATCCTATCCTATCCTATCGTCTATCCTATCCTCTATCCTATCCTATCCTCCATCCTATCCTATCCTCAATCCTATCGTTTCCTGTATCCTATCCAATCCTGTATCCTATCCTGTCCTCTATCCTATCCTATCCTCTATCCTATCCTATGCTCTATCCTATCCTATCGTCTATCCTATCCTCTATCCTATCCTATTCCTCTATCCTATCCTATCCTCTATCCTATCCTATCCTATATCCTATCCTATCCTCTATCCTATCCTATCCTCTATCCTATCCTATCCTCTATCCTATCCTATCCTCTATCCTATCCTATCCTCTATCCTATCCTATCCTCTATCCTATCCTATCCTCTATCCTATCCTATCCTCTATCCTATCCTATCCCCTATCCTATCCTCTATCCTATCCTATCCTGTATCCTATCCATTACTTTATCCTATCCTGTATCCTATCCTATCCTCTATCCTACCCTATCCTCCATCCTATCCTATCCTGTATCCTATCCTATCCTCTATCCTATACTATCCTCTATCCTATCCTATCCTCTATCCTATCAAATCCCCTATCCTATCCTCTGTCCTATTCTATCCTCTATCCTATCCTATCCTCTATCCTATCCTATCCTCTATCTTATCAAATCCCCTATCCTATCCTCTATCCTATCCTATCCTCTATCCTATCGTATCCTCTATCCTATCCCATCTTCTATCCTATCCTATCCTCTATCCTATCAAATCCCCAACCCTATCCTCTGTCCTATCCTATCCTCTATCCTATCCTATCCTCTATCCTCTATCCTATCCTATCCTCTATCCTCTATCCTATCCTATCCGCTATCCTATCCTATCGTCTATCCTATCCTCTATCCTATCCTATCCTCTATCCTATCCTATCCTCCATCCTATCCTATCCTCAATCCTATCCTTTCCTGTATCCTATCCAATCCTGTATCCTATCCTGTCCTCTATCCTATCCTATCCTCTATCCTATCCTATGCTCTATCCTATCCTATCGTCTATCCTATCCTCTATCCTATCCTATTCCTCTATCCTATCCTATCCTCTATCCTATCCTATCCTATATCCTATCCTATCCTCTATCCTATCCTATCCTCTATCCTATCCTATCCTCTATCCTATCCTATCCACTATCCAATCCTATCCTCTATCCTCTATCCTCTATCCTATCCTATCCTCTATCCTATCCTATCCTCTATCCTATCCTATCCACTATCCTATCCAATCCTCTATCCTATCCTATCGTCTATCCTATCCTCTATCCTATCCTATCCTCTATCCTATCCTATCCTCCATCCTATCCTATCCTCAATCCTATCCTTTCCTGTATCCTATCCAATCCTGTATCCTATCCTGTCCTCTATCCTATCCTATCCTCTATCCTATCCTATCCTCTATCCTATCCTATCCTGTATCCTATCCTATCCTCTGTCCTATCCTATCCTCTATCCTATCCTATCCTCTATCCTATCCTATCATCTATCCTCTATCCTATCCTATTAAATCCCCTATCCTATCCTCTATCCTACCCTATCCTCTGTCATATCCTATCCTCTATCCTATCCTATCCTCTATCCTATCCTATCCTCTATCCTATCCTATCCTCTACCCTCTATCCTATCCTATCCTCTATCCGCTATCCTATCCTATCCTCTATCCTATCCTATCGTCTATCCTATCCTCTATCCTATCCTATCCTCTATCCTATCCTATCCTCCATCCTATCCTATCCTCAATCCTATCCTTTCCTGTATCCTATCCAATCCTGTATCCTATCCTGTCCTCTATCCTATCCTATCCTCTATCCTATCCTATGCTCTATCCTATCCTATCGTCTATCCTATCCTCTATCCTATCCTATTCCTCTATCCTATCCTATCCTCTATCCTATCCTATGCTCTATCCTATCCTATAGTCTATCCTATCCTCTATCCTATACTATTCCTCTATCCTATCCTATCCTCTATCCTATCCTCTATCCTATCCTATCCTCTATCCTATCCTGTCCTCCATCCTATCCTATACTCAATCCTATCCTTTCCTGTATCCTATCCAATCCTGTATCCTATCCTGTCCTCTATCCTATCCTATCCTCTATCCTATCCTATCCTCTATCCTATCCTATCCTCTATCCTATCCTATCCTCTATCCTATCCTATCCTCTATCCTATCCTATCCTCTATCCTATCCTATCCTCTATCCTATCCTATCCTCTATCCTATCCTATCCTCTATCCTATCCTATCCTCTATCCTATCCTATCCTCTATCCTATCCCATCCTCTATCCTATCCTATCCTCTATCCTATCCTATCCTCTATCCTATCCTATCCTCTATCCTATCAAATCCCCTATGCTATCCTCTGTCCTATTCTATCCTCTATCCTATCCTATCCTCTATCCTATCCTATCCTCTATCCTATCAAATCCCCTATCCTATCCTCTATCCTATCCTATCCTCTATCCTATCGTATCCTCTATCCTATCCTATCCTATATCCTATCCTATCCTCTATCCTATCCTATCCTCTACAATATCCTATCCTCTATCCTATCCTATCCTCTATTCTATCCTATCCTCTATCCTATCCTATCCTCCATCCTATCCTATCCTCAATCCTATCCTTTCCTGCATCCTATCCAATCCTGTATCCTATCCTGTCCTCTATCCTATCCTATCCTCTATCCTATCCTATCCTCTATCCTATCCTATCCTCTATCCTATCCTATCCTCTATCCTATCAAATCCCCTATCCTATCCTCTATCCTATCCTATCCTGTATCCTATCCAATCCTCTATCCTATCCTCTATCCTATTATATCCTCTATCCTATCCTATCCTCCATCCTATCCTATCCTGTATCCTATCCTATCCTATATCCTATCCTATCCTCTATCCTATCCTATCCTCTATCCTATCCTATCCTCTATCCTATCCTATCCTCTATCCTATCCTATCCTCTATCCTATCCTATCCTCTATCCTATCCTATCCTGTATCCTATCCAATCCTCTATCCTATTATCTATCCTATCCTATCCTCTATCCTATCCTATCCTCCATCCTATCCTGTATCCTATCCTATCCTCTATCCTATCCTATCCTCTATCCTATCCTATCCTCTGTCCTATCCTATCCACTATCCTATCCTATCCTCTATCCTATCCTCTATCCTATCCTATCGTCTATCCTATCCTCTATCCTATCCTATCCTCTATCCTATCCTATCCTCAATCCTATCCTTTCCTGTATCCTATCCAATCCTGTATAATATCCTGTCCTCTATCCTATCCTATCCTCTATCCTATCCTATCCTCTATCCTATCCTATCCTGTATCCTATCCTATCCTCTGTCCTATCCTATCCTCTATCCTATCCTATCCTCTATCCTATCCTATCATCTATCCTCTATCCTATCCTATTAAATCCCCTATCCTATCCTCTATCCTACCCTATCCTCTGTCATATCCTATCCTCTATCCTATCCTATCCTCTATCCTATCCTATCCTCTATCCTATCCTATCCTCTATCCTCTATCCTATCCTATCCTCTATCCTATCCTATCCTCTATCCTATCCTATCCTCCATCCTATCCTATCCTCAATCCTATCCTTTCCTGTATCCTATCCAATCCTGTATCCTATCCTGTCCTCTATCCTATCCTATCCTCTATCCTATCCTATGCTCTATCCTATCCTATCGTCTATCCTATCCTCTATCCTATCCTATTCCTCTATCCTATCCTATCCTCTATCCTATCCTATGCTCTATCCTATCCTATAGTCTATCCTATCCTCTATCCTATACTATTCCTCTATCCTATCCTATCCTCTATCCTATCCTCTATCCTATCCTATCCTCTATCCTATCCTATCCTCCATCCTATCCTATACTCAATCCTATCCTTTCCTGTATCCTATCCAATCCTGTATCCTATCCTGTCCTCTATCCTATCCTATCCTCTATCCTATCCTATCCTCTATCCTATCCTATCCTCTGTCCTATCCTATCCTCTATCCTATCCTATCCTCTATCCTATCCTCTATCCTATCCTATCGTCTATCCTATCCTCTATCCTATCCTATCCTATATCCTATCCTATCCTCTATCCTATCCTATCCTCTATCCTATCCTATCCTCTATCCTATCCTATCCTCTATCCTATCCTATCCTCTATCCTATCCTATCCTCTATCCTATCCTATCCTGTATCCTATCCAATCCTCTATCCTATTATCTATCCTATCCTATCCTCTATCTTATCCTATCCTCCATCCTATCCTGTATCCTATCCTATCCTCTATCCTATCCTATCCTCTATCCTATCCTATCCTCTGTCCTATCCTATCCTCTATCCTATCCTATCCTCTATCCTATCCTCTATCCTATCCTATCGTCTATCCTATCCTCTATCCTATCCTATCCTCTATCCTATCCTATCCTCAATCCTATCCTTTCCTGTATCCTATCCAATCCTGTATCCTATCCTGTCCTCTATCCTATCCTATCCTCTATCCTATCCTATCCTCTATCCTATCCTATCCTGTATCCTATCCTATCCTCTGTCCTATCCTATCCTCTATCCTATCCTATCCTCTATCCTATCCTATCATCTATCCTCTATCCTGTCCTATTAAATCCCCTATCCTATCCTCTATCCTACCCTATCCTCTGTCATATCCTATCCTCTATCCTATCCTATCCTCTATCCTATCCTATCCTCTATCCTATCCTATCCTCTATCCTCTATCCTCTATCCTATCCTATCCTCTATCCTCTATCCTATCCTATCCTCTATCCTATCCTATCGTCTATCCTATCCTCTATCCTATCCTATCCTCTATCCTATCCTATCCTCCATCCTATCCTATCCTCAATCCTATCCTTTCCTGTATCCTATCCAATCCTGTATCCTATCCTGTCCTCTATCCTATCCTATCCTCTATCCTATCCTATGCTCTATCCTATCCTATCGTCTATCCTATCCTCTATCCTATCCTATTCCTCTATCCTATCCTATCCTCTATCCTATCCTATGCTCTATCCTATCCTATAGTCTATCCTATCCTCTATCCTATACTATTCCTCTATCCTATAATATCCTCTATCCTATCCTCTATCCTATCCTATCCTCTATCCTATCCTATCCTCCATCCTATCCTATACTCAATCCTATCCTTTCCTGTATCCTATCCAATCCTGTATCCTATCCTGTCCTCTATCCTATCCTATCCTCTATCCTAACCTATCCTCTATCCTATCCTATCCTGTATCCTATCCTATCCTCTATCCTATCCTATCCTCTACCCTCTATCCTATCCTATCCTCTATCCGCTATCCTATCCTATCCTCTATCCTATCCTATCGTCTATCCTATCCTCTATCCTATCCTATCCTCTATCCTATCCTATCCTCCATCCTATCCTATCCTCAATCCTATCCTTTCCTGTATCCTATCCAATCCTGTATCCTATCCTGTCCTCTATCCTATCCTATCCTCTATCCTATCCTATGCTCTATCCTATCCTATCGTCTATCCTATCCTCTATCCTATCCTATTCCTCTATCCTATCCTATCCTCTATCCTATCCTATGCTCTATCCTATCCTATAGTCTATCCTATCCTCTATCCTATACTATTCCTCTATCCTATCCTATCCTCTATCCTATCCTCTATCCTATCCTATCCTCTATCCTATCCTGTCCTCCATCCTATCCTATACTCAATCCTATCCTTTCCTGTATCCTATCCAATCCTGTATCCTATCCTGTCCTCTATCCTATCCTATCCTCTATCCTATCCTATCCTCTATCCTATCCTATCCTCTATCCTATCCTATCCTCTATCCTATCCTATCCTCTATCCTATCCTATCCTCTATCCTATCCTATCCTCTATCCTATCCTATCCTCTATCCTATCCTATCCTCTATCCTATCCTATCCTCTATCCTATCCTATCCTCTATCCTATCCCATCCTCTATCCTATCCTATCCTCTATCCTATCCTATCCTCTATCCTATCCTATCCTCTATCCTATCAAATCCCCTATCCTATCCTCTGTCCTATTCTATCCTCTATCCTATCCTATCCTCTATCCTATCCTATCCTCTATCCTATCAAATCCCCTATCCTATCCTCTATCCTATCCTATCCTCTATCCTATCGTATCCTCTATCCTATCCCATCTTCTATCCTATCCTATCCTCTATCCTATCAAATCCCCAACCCTATCCTCTGTCCTATCCTATCCTCTATCCTATCCTATCCTCTATCCTCTATCCTATCCTATCCTCTATCCTCTATCCTATCCTATCCGCTATCCTATCCTATCGTCTATCCTATCCTCTATCCTATCCTATCCTCTATCCTATCCTATCCTCCATCCTATCCTATCCTCAATCCTATCCTTTCCTGTATCCTATCCAATCCTGTATCCTATCCTGTCCTCTATCCTATCCTATCCTCTATCCTATCCTATGCTCTATCCTATCCTATCGTCTATCCTATCCTCTATCCTATCCTATTCCTCTATCCTATCCTATCCTCTATCCTATCCTATCCTATATCCTATCCTATCCTCTATCCTATCCTATCCTCTATCCTATCCTATCCTCTATCCTATCCTATCCACTATCCAATCCTATCCTCTATCCTCTATCCTCTATCGTATCCTATCCTCTATCCTATCCTATCCTCTATCCTATCCTATCCTCAATCCTATCCTTTCCTGTATCCTATCCTATCCTGTATCCTATCCTATCCTCTATCCTATCCTATCCTCTATCCTATCCTATCTTCTATCCTATCCTATCCTCTATCCTATCCTATCGTCTATCCTATCGTCTATCCTATCCTATCCTCTATCCTATCCTATCCTCCATCCTATAATATCCTCAATCCTATCCTTTCCTGTATCCTATCCAATCCTGTATCCTATCCTGTCCTCTATCCTATCCTATCCTCTATCCTATCCTATGCTTTATCCTATCCTATCGTCTATCCTATCCTCTATCCTATCCTATTCCTCTATCCTATCCTATCCTCTATCCTATCCTATCCTATATCCTATCCTATCCTCTATCCTATCCTATCCTCTACAATATCCTATCCTCTATCCTATCCTATCCTCTATTCTATCCTATCCTCTATCCTATCCTATCCTCCATCCTATCCTATCCTCAATCCTATCCTTTCCTGCATCCTATCCAATCCTGTATCCTATCCTGTCCTCTATCCTATCCTATCCTCTATCCTATCCTATCCTCTATCCTATCCTATCCTCTATCCTATCCTATCCTCTATCCTATCAAATCCCCTATCCTATCCTCTATCCTATCCTATCCTGTATCCTATCCAATCCTCTATCCTATCCTCTATCCTATTATATCCTCTATCCTATCCTATCCTCCATCCTATCCTATCCTGTATCCTATCCTATCCTATATCCTATCCTATCCTCTATCCTATCCTATCCTCTATCCTATCCTATCCTCTATCCTATCCTATCCTCTATCCTATCCTATCCTCTATCCTATCCTATCCTCTATCCTATCCTATCCTGTATCCTATCCAATCCTCTATCCTATTATCTATCCTATCCTATCCTCTATCCTATCCTATCCTCCATCCTATCCTGTATCCTATCCTATCCTCTATCCTATCCTATCCTCTATCCTATCCTATCCTCTGTCCTATCCTATCCACTATCCTATCCTATCCTCTATCCTATCCTCTATCCTATCCTATCGTCTATCCTATCCTCTATCCTATCCTATCCTCTATCCTATCCTATCCTCAATCCTATCCTTTCCTGTATCCTATCCAATCCTGTATCCTATCCTGTCCTCTATCCTATCCTATCCTCTATCCTATCCTATCCTCTATCCTATCCTATCCTGTATCCTATCCTATCCTCTGTCCTATCCTATCCTCTATCCTATCCTATCCTCTATCCTATCCTATCATCTATCCTCTATCCTATCCTATTAAATCCCCTATCCTATCCTCTATCCTACCCTATCCTCTGTCATATCCTATCCTCTATCCTATCCTATCCTCTATCCTATCCTATCCTCTATCCTATCCTATCCTCTATCCTCTATCCTATCCTATCCTCTATCCTCTATCCTATCCTATCCTCTATCCTATCCTATCCTCTATCCTATCCTATCCTCCATCCTATCCTATCCTCAATCCTATCCTTTCCTGTATCCTATCCAATCCTGTATCCTATCCTGTCCTCTATCCTATCCTATCCTCTATCCTATCCTATGCTCTATCCTATCCTATCGTCTATCCTATCCTCTATCCTATCCTATTCCTCTATCCTATCCTATCCTCTATCCTATCCTATGCTCTATCCTATCCTATAGTCTATCCTATCCTCTATCCTATACTATTCCTCTATCCTATCCTATCCTCTATCCTATCCTCTATCCTATCCTATCCTCTATCCTATCCTATCCTCCATCCTATCCTATACTCAATCCTATCCTTTCCTGTATCCTATCCAATCCTGTATCCTATCCTGTCCTCTATCCTATCCTATCCTCTATCCTATCCTATCCTCTATCCTATCCTATCCTCTGTCCTATCCTATCCTCTATCCTATCCTATCCTCTATCCTATCCTCTATCCTATCCTATCGTCTATCCTATCCTCTATCCTATCCTATCCTATATCCTATCCTATCCTCTATCCTATCCTATCCTCTATCCTATCCTATCCTCTATCCTATCCTATCCTCTATCCTATCCTATCCTCTATCCTATCCTATCCTCTATCCTATCCTATCCTGTATCCTATCCAATCCTCTATCCTATTATCTATCCTATCCTATCCTCTATCTTATCCTATCCTCCATCCTATCCTGTATCCTATCCTATCCTCTATCCTATCCTATCCTCTATCCTATCCTATCCTCTGTCCTATCCTATCCTCTATCCTATCCTATCCTCTATCCTATCCTCTATCCTATCCTATCGTCTATCCTATCCTCTATCCTATCCTATCCTCTATCCTATCCTATCCTCAATCCTATCCTTTCCTGTATCCTATCCAATCCTGTATCCTATCCTGTCCTCTATCCTATCCTATCCTCTATCCTATCCTATCCTCTATCCTATCCTATCCTGTATCCTATCCTATCCTCTGTCCTATCCTATCCTCTATCCTATCCTATCCTCTATCCTATCCTATCATCTATCCTCTATCCTGTCCTATTAAATCCCCTATCCTATCCTCTATCCTACCCTATCCTCTGTCATATCCTATCCTCTATCCTATCCTATCCTCTATCCTATCCTATCCTCTATCCTATCCTATCCTCTATCCTCTATCCTCTATCCTATCCTATCCTCTATCCTCTATCCTATCCTATCCTCTATCCTATCCTATCGTCTATCCTATCCTCTATCCTATCCTATCCTCTATCCTATCCTATCCTCCATCCTATCCTATCCTCAATCCTATCCTTTCCTGTATCCTATCCAATCCTGTATCCTATCCTGTCCTCTATCCTATCCTATCCTCTATCCTATCCTATGCTCTATCCTATCCTATCGTCTATCCTATCCTCTATCCTATCCTATTCCTCTATCCTATCCTATCCTCTATCCTATCCTATGCTCTATCCTATCCTATAGTCTATCCTATCCTCTATCCTATACTATTCCTCTATCCTATAATATCCTCTATCCTATCCTCTATCCTATCCTATCCTCTATCCTATCCTATCCTCCATCCTATCCTATACTCAATCCTATCCTTTCCTGTATCCTATCCAATCCTGTATCCTATCCTGTCCTCTATCCTATCCTATCCTCTATCCTAACCTATCCTCTATCCTATCCTATCCTGTATCCTATCCTATCCTCTATCCTATCCTATCCTCTATCCTATCCTATCGTCTATCCTATCCTCTATCCTATCCTATTCCTCTATCCTATCCTATCCTCTATCCTATCCTATGCTCTATCCTATCCTATAGTCTATCCTATCCTCTATCCTATACTATTCCTCTATCCTATCCTATCCTCTATCCTATAATCTATCCTATCCTATCCTCTATCCTATCCTATCCTCCATCCTATCCTATACTCAATCCTATCCTTTCCTGTATCCTATCCAATCCTGTATCCTATCCTGTCCTCTATCCTATCCTATCCTCTATCCTATCCTATCCTCTATCCTATCCTATCCTGTATCCTATCCTATCCTCTATCCTATCCTATCCTCTATCCTATCCTATCCTCTATCCTATCCTATCTTTTATCCTACCTTATCATCTATCCTATCAAATCCCCTATCCTATCCTCTATCCTATCCTATCCTCTATCCTATCCTATCCTCCATCCTATCCTATCCTCAATCCTATTCTTTCCTGTAACCTATCCAATCTTTTATCCTATCCTGTCCTCTATCCTATCCTATCCTCTATCCTATCCTATCCTCTATCCTATCCTATCTTCTATCCTATCCTATCCTCTATCCTATCAAATCACCTACCCTATTCTCTGTCCTATCCTATCCTCTATCCTATCCTATCCTCTATCCTATCCTATCCTCTATCCTATCCTATCCTCTATCCTATCCTATCCTCTATCCTATCCTATCCTCTATCCTATCCTATCCTCTATCCTCTATCCTATCCTTTCCTCTATCCTCTATCCTATCCTATCCTATCGTCTATCCTATCCTCTATCCTATCCTATCCTATCGTCTATCCTATCCTCTATCCTATCCTATCCTCTATCCTATCCTATCCTCCATCCTATCCTATCCTCAATCCTATCGTTTCCTGTATCCTATCCAATCCTGTATCCTATCCTGTCCTCTATCCTATCCTATCCTCTATCCTATCCTATGCTCTATCCTATCCTATCGTCTATCCTATCCTCTATCCTATCCTATTCCTCTATCCTATCCTATCCTCTATCCTATCCTATCCTATATCCTATCCTATCCTCTATCCTATCCTATCCTCTATCCTATCCTATCCTCTATCCTATCCTATCCTCTATCCTATCCTATCCTCTATCCTATCCTATCCTCTATCCTATCCTATCCTCTATCCTATCCTATCCTCTATCCTATCCTATCCTCTATCCTATCCTATCCTCTATCCAATCCTATCCTCTATCCTATCCTATCCTCTATCCTATCCTATCCTCTATCCTATCCTTTCCTGTATCCTATCCAATCCTGTATCCTATCCTGTCCTCTATCCTATCCTATCCTCTATCCTATCCTATGCTCTATCCTATCCTATCGTCTATCCTATCCTCTATCCTATCCTATTCCTCTATCCTATCCTATCCTCTATCCTATCCTATGCTCTATCCTATCCTATAGTCTATCCTATCCTCTATCCTATACTATTCCTCTATCCTATAATATCCTCTATCCTATCCTCTATCCTATCCTATCCTCTATCCTATCCTATCCTCCATCCTATCCTATACTCAATCCTATCCTTTCCTGTATCCTATCCAATCCTGTATCCTATCCTGTCCTCTATCCTATCCTATCCTCTATCCTAACCTATCCTCTATCCTATCCTATCCTGTATCCTATCCTATCCTCTATCCTATCCTATCCTCTATCCTATCCTATCGTCTATCCTATCCTCTATCCTATCCTATTCCTCTATCCTATCCTATCCTCTATCCTATCCTATGCTCTATCCTATCCTATAGTCTATCCTATCCTCTATCCTATACTATTCCTCTATCCTATCCTATCCTCTATCCTATAATCTATCCTATCCTATCCTCTATCCTATCCTATCCTCCATCCTATCCTATACTCAATCCTATCCTTTCCTGTATCCTATCCAATCCTGTATCCTATCCTGTCCTCTATCCTATCCTATCCTCTATCCTATCCTATCCTCTATCCTATCCTATCCTGTATCCTATCCTATCCTCTATCCTATCCTATCCTCTATCCTATCCTATCCTCTATCCTATCCTATCTTTTATCCTACCTTATCATCTATCCTATCAAATCCCCTATCCTATCCTCTATCCTATCCTATCCTCTATCCTATCCTATCCTCCATCCTATCCTATCCTCAATCCTATTCTTTCCTGTAACCTATCCAATCTTTTATCCTATCCTGTCCTCTATCCTATCCTATCCTCTATCCTATCCTATCCTCTATCCTATCCTATCTTCTATCCTATCCTATCCTCTATCCTATCAAATCACCTACCCTATTCTCTGTCCTATCCTATCCTCTATCCTATCCTATCCTCTATCCTATCCTATCCTCTATCCTATCCTATCCTCTATCCTATCCTATCCTCTATCCTATCCTATCCTCTATCCTATCCTATCCTCTATCCTCTATCCTATCCTTTCCTCTATCCTCTATCCTATCCTATCCTATCCTATCGTCTATCCTATCCTCTATCCTATCCTATCCTATCGTCTATCCTATCCTCTATCCTATCCTATCCTCTATCCTATCCTATCCTCCATCCTATCCTATCCTCAATCCTATCGTTTCCTGTATCCTATCCAATCCTGTATCCTATCCTGTCCTCTATCCTATCCTATCCTCTATCCTATCCTATGCTCTATCCTATCCTATCGTCTATCCTATCCTCTATCCTATCCTATTCCTCTATCCTATCCTATCCTCTATCCTATCCTATCCTATATCCTATCCTATCCTCTATCCTATCCTATCCTCTATCCTATCCTATCCTCTATCCTATCCTATCCTCTATCCTATCCTATCCTCTATCCTATCCTATCCTCTATCCTATCCTATCCTCTATCCTATCCTATCCTCTATCCTATCCTATCCTCTATCCAATCCTATCCTCTATCCTATCCTATCCTCTATCCTATCCTATCCTCTATCCTATCCTATCCTCTATCCTATCCTATCCTCTATCCTATCCTATCCTCTATCCTATCCTATCCTCTATCCTATCCTATCCTCTATCCTATCCTATCCTCTATCCTATCCTATCTTCTATCCTATCCTATCCTCTATCCTATCAAATCACCTACCCTATTCTCTGTCCTATCCTATCCTCTATCCTATCCTATCCTCTATCCTATCCTATCCTCTATCCTATCCTATCCTCTATCCTATCCTGTCCTCTATCCTATCCTATCCTCTATCCTATCCTATCCTCTATCCTCTATCCTATCCTTTCCTCTATCCTCTATCCTATCCTATCCTATCGTCTATCCTATCCTCTATCCTATCCTATCCTATCGTCTATCCTATCCTCTATCCTATCCTATCCTCCATCCTATCCTATCCTCAATCCTATCGTTTCCTGTATCCTATCCAATCCTGTATCCTATCCTGTCCTCTATCCTATCCTATCCTCTATCCTATCCTATGCTCTATCCTATCCTATCGTCTATCCTATCCTCTATCCTATCCTATTCCTCTATCCTATCCTATCCTCTATCCTATCCTATCCTATATCCTATCCTATCCTCTATCCTATCCTATCCTCTATCCTATCCTATCCTCTATCCTATCCTATCCTATATCCTATCCTATCCTCTATCCTATCAAATCACCTACCCTATTCTCTGTCCTATCCTATCCTCTATCCTATCCTATCCTCTATCCTATCCTATCCTCTATCCTATCCTATCCTCTATCCTATCCTATCCTCTATCCTATCCTATCCTCTATCCTATCCTATCCTCTATCCTCTATCCTATCCTATTCCTCTATCCTATCCTATCCTCTATCCTATCCTATCCTATATCCTATCCTATCCTCTATCCTATCCTATCCTCTATCCTATCCTATCCTCTATCCTATCCTATCCTCTATCCTATCCTATCCTCTATCCTATCCTATCCTCTATCCTATCCTATCCTCTATCCTATCCTATCCTCTATCCTATCCTATCCTCTATCCAATCCTATCCTCTATCCTATCCTATCCTATCCTCTATCCTATCCTATCCTCTATCCTATCCTATCCTCTATCCTATCCTATCCTCTATCCTATCCTATCCTCTATCCTATCCTATCCTCTATCCTATCCTATCCTCTATCCTATCCTATCCTCTATCCTTTCCTATCCTCTATCCTATCCTATCCTCTATCCTATCCTATCCTCTATCCTATCCTATCCTCTATCCTATCCTATCCTCTATCCTATCCTATCCTCTATCCTATCCTATCTTCTATCCTATCCTATCCTCTATCCTATCAAATCACCTACCCTATTCTCTGTCCTATCCTATGCTCTATCCTATCCTATCGTCTATCCTATCCTCTATCCTATCCTATTCCTCTATCCTATCCTATCCTCTATCCTATCCTATCCTATATCCTATCCTATCCTCTATCCTATCCTATCCTCTATCCTATCCTATCCTCTATCCTATCCTATCCTCTATCCTATCCTATCCTCTATCCTATCCTATCCTCTATCCTATCCTATCCTCTATCCAATCCTATCCTCTATCCTATCCTATCCTCTATCCTATCCTATCCTCTATCCTATCCTATCCTCTATCATATCCTATCCTCTATCCTATCCTATCCTCTATCCTATCCTATCCTCTATCCTATCCTATCCTCTATCCTATCCTATCCTCTATCCTTTCCTATCCTCTATCCTATCCTATCCTCTATCCTATCCTATCCTCTATCCTGTCCTATCCTCTATCCTATCCTATCCTCTATCCTATCCTATCCTCTATCCTATCCTATCTTCTATCCTATCCTATCCTCTATCCTATCAAATCACCTACCCTATTCTCTGTCCTATCCTATCCTCTATCCTATCCTATCCTCTATCCTATCCTATCCTCTATCCTATCCTATCCTCTATCCTATCCTGTCCTCTATCCTATCCTATCCTCTATCCTATCCTATCCTCTATCCTCTATCCTATCCTTTCCTCTATCCTCTATCCTATCCTATCCTATCGTCTATCCTATCCTCTATCCTATCCTATCCTATCGTCTATCCTATCCTCTATCCTATCCTATCCTCCATCCTATCCTATCCTCAATCCTATCGTTTCCTGTATCCTATCCAATCCTGTATCCTATCCTGTCCTCTATCCTATCCTATCCTCTATCCTATCCTATGCTCTATCCTATCCTATCGTCTATCCTATCCTCTATCCTATCCTATTCCTCTATCCTATCCTATCCTCTATCCTATCCTATCCTATATCCTATCCTATCCTCTATCCTATCCTATCCTCTATCCTATCCTATCCTCTATCCTATCCTATCCTATATCCTATCCTATCCTCTATCCTATCCTATCCTCTATCCTATCCTATCCTCTATCCTATCCTATCCTCTATCCTATCCTATCCTCTATCCTATCCTATCCTCTATCCTATCCTATCCTCTATCCTATCCTATCCTCTATCCTATCCTATCCTCTATCCTATCCTATCCTCTATCCTATCCTATCCTCTATCCTATCCTATCCTCTATCCAATCCTATCCTCTATCCTATCCTATCCTCTATCCTATCCTATCCTCTATCCTATGCTATCCTCTATCCTATCCTATCCTCTATCCTATCCTATCCTCTATCCTATCCTATCCTCTATCCTCTATCCTATCCTATCCTCTATCCTATCCTATCCTCTATCCTTTCCTATCCTCTATCCTATCCTATCCTCTATCCTATCCTATCCTCTATCCTATCCTATCCTCTATCCTATCCTATCCTCCATCCTATCCTATCCTGTATCCTATCCTATCCTCTATCCTATCCTATCCTCTATCCTATCCTATCCTCTATCCTATCCTATCCTCTGTCCTATCCTATCCTCTATCCTATCCTATCCTCCATCCTATCCTATACTCAATCCTATCCTTTCCTGTATCCTATCCAATCCTGTATCCTATCCTGTCCTCTATCCTATCCTATCCTCTATCCTAACCTATCCTCTATCCTATCCAATCCTGTATCCTATCCTGTCCTCTATCCTATCCTATCCTCTATCCTATCCTATGCTCTATCCTATCCTATCGTCTATCCTATCCTCTATCCTATCCTATTCCTCTATCCTATCCTATCCTCTATCCTATCCTATCCTATATCCTATCCTATCCTCTATCCTATCCTATCCTCTATCCTATCCTATCCTCTATCCTATCCTATCCTCTATCCTATCCTATCCTCTATCCTATCCTATCCTCTATCCTATCCTATCCTCTATCCTATCCTATCCTCTATCCTATCCTATGCTCTATCCTATCCTATCGTCTATCCTATCCTCTATCCTATCCTATTCCTCTATCCTATCCTATCCTCTATCCTATCCTATCCTATATCCTATCCTATCCTCTATCCTATCCTATCCTCTATCCTATCCTATCCACTATCCTATCCTATCCTCTATCCTATCCTATCCTCTATCCTATCCTATCCTCTATCCTATCCTATCCTCTATCCTATCCTATCCTCTATCCTATCCTATCCTCTATCCAATCCTATCCTCTATCCTATCCTATCCTCTATCCTATCCTATCCTCTATCCTATCCTATCCTCTATCCTATCCTATCCTCTATCCTATCCTATCCTCTATCCTATCCTATCCTCTATCCTATCCTATCCTCTATCCTATCCTATCCTCTATCCTTTCGTATCCTCTATCCTATCCTATCCTCTATCCTATCCTATCCTCTATCCTATCCTATCCTCTATCCTATCCTATCCTCTATCCTATCCTATCCTATCCTCTATCCTATCCTATCCTCTATCCTATCCTATCCTATCCTCTATCCTATCAAATCACCTACCCTATTCTCTGTCCTATCCTATCCTCTATCCTATCCTATCCTCTATCCTATCCTATCCTCTATCCTATCCTATCCTCTATCCTATCCTGTCCTCTATCCTATCCTATCCTCTATCCTATCCTATCCTCTATCCTCTATCCTATCCTTTCCTCTATCCTCTATCCTATCCTATCCTATCGTCTATCCTATCCTCTATCCTATCCTATCCTATCGTCTATCCTATCCTCTATCCTATCCTATCCTCCATCCTATCCTATCCTCAATCCTATCGTTTCCTGTATCCTATCCAATCCTGTATCCTATCCTGTCCTCTATCCTATCCTATCCTCTATCCTATCCTATGCTCTATCCTATCCTATCGTCTATCCTATCCTCTATCCTATCCTATTCCTCTATCCTATCCTATCCTCTATCCTATCCTATCCTATATCCTATCCTATCCTCTATCCTATCCTATCCTCTATCCTATCCTATCCTCTATCCTATCCTATCCTCTATCCAATCCTATCCTCTATCCTATCCTATCCTCTATCCTATCCTATCCTCTATCCTATGCTATCCTCTATCCTATCCTATCCTCTATCCTATCCTATCCTCTATCCTATCCTATCCTCCATCCTATCCTATCCTGTATCCTATCCTATCCTCTATCCTATCCTATCCTCTATCCTATCCTATCCTCTATCCTATCCTATCCTCTATCCTATCCTATCCTCTATCCTATCCTATCCTCCATCCTATCCTATCCTGTATCCTATCCTATCCTCTATCCTATCCAATCCTGTATCCTATCCTGTCCTCTATCCTATCCTATCCTCTATCCTAACCTATCCTCTATCCTATCCAATCCTGTATCCTATCCTGTCCTCTATCCTATCCTATCCTCTATCCTATCCTATGCTCTATCCTATCCTATCGTCTATCCTATCCTCTATCCTATCCTATTCCTCTATCCTATCCTATCCTCTATCCTATCCTATCCTCTATCCTATCCTATCCTCTATCATATCCTATCTTCTATCCTATCCTATCCTCTATCCTATCCTATCCTCTATCCTATCCTATCCTCTATCCTATCCTATGCTCTATCCTATCCTATCGTCTATCCTATCCTCTATCCTATCCTATTCCTCTATCCTATCCTATCCTCTATCCTATCCTATCCTATATCCTATCCTATCCTCTATCCTATCCTATCCTCTATCCTATCCTATCCACTATCCTATCCTATCCTCTATCCTATCCTATCCTCTATCCTATCCTATCCTCTATCCTATCCTATCCTCTATCCTATCCTATCCTCTATCCTATCCTATCCTCTATCCAATCCTATCCTCTATCCTATCCTATCCTCTATCCTATCCTATCCTCTATCCTATCCTATCCTCTATCCTATCCTATCCTCTATCCTATCCTATCCTCTATCCTATCCTATCCTCTATCCTATCCTATCCTCTATCCTATCCTATCCTCTATCCTTTCGTATCCTCTATCCTATCCTATCCTCTATCCTATCCTATCCTCTATCCTATCCTATCCTCTATCCTATCCTATCCTCTATCCTATCCTATCCTATCCTCTATCCTATCCTATCCTCTATCCTATCCTATCCTATCCTCTATCCTATCAAATCACCTACCCTATTCTCTGTCCTATCCTATCCTCTATCCTATCCTATCCTCTATCCTATCCTATCCTCTATCCTATCCTATCCTCTATCCTATCCTGTCCTCTATCCTATCCTATCCTCTATCCTATCCTATCCTCTATCCTCTATCCTATCCTTTCCTCTATCCTCTATCCTATCCTATCCTATCGTCTATCCTATCCTCTATCCTATCCTATCCTATCGTCTATCCTATCCTCTATCCTATCCTATCCTCCATCCTATCCTATCCTCAATCCTATCGTTTCCTGTATCCTATCCAATCCTGTATCCTATCCTGTCCTCTATCCTATCCTATCCTCTATCCTATCCTATGCTCTATCCTATCCTATCGTCTATCCTATCCTCTATCCTATCCTATTCCTCTATCCTATCCTATCCTCTATCCTATCCTATCCTATATCCTATCCTATCCTCTATCCTATCCTATCCTCTATCCTATCCTATCCTCTATCCTATCCTATCCTCTATCCTATCCTATCCTCTATCCTATCCTATCCTCTATCCTATCCTATCCTCTATCCTATCCTATCCTCTATCCTATCCTATCCTCTATCCTATCCTATCCTCTATCCTATCCTATCCTCTATCCTATCCTATCCTCTATCCAATCCTATCCTCTATCCTATCCTATCCTCTATCCTATCCTATCCTCTATCCTATGCTATCCTCTATCCTATCCTATCCTCTATCCTATCCTATCCTCTATCCTATCCTATCCTCTATCCTATCCTATCCTCTATCCTATCCTATCCTCTATCCTTTCCTATCCTCTATCCTATCCTATCCTCTATCCTATCCTATCCTCTATCCTATCCTATCCTCTATCCTATCCTATCCTCCATCCTATCCTATCCTGTATCCTATCCTATCCTCTATCCTATCCTATCCTCTATCCTATCCTATCCTCTATCCTATCCTATCCTCTGTCCTATCCTATCCTCTATCCTATCCTATCCTCTATCCTATCCTCTATCCTATCCTCTATCCTATCCTATCGTCTATCCTATCCTCTATCCTATCCTATCCTCTATCCTATCCTATCCTCCATCCTATCCTATCCTCAATCCTATCCTTTCCTGTATCCTATCCAATCCTGTATCCTCTCCTGTCCTCTATCCTATAGTATCCTCTTTTCGATCCTATCCTTTTATCCTATCCTATCCTATCCTCTATCCTATCCTATCCTCTATCCTATCCTATCTTCTATCCTATCCTATCCTCTATCCTATCAAATCCCCTATACTATCCTCTGTCCTATCCTATCCTCTATCCTATCCTATCCTCTATCCTATCCTATCCTCTATCCTATCCAATCCTCTATCCTATCCTATCCTCTATCCTATCCTATCCTCTATCCTATCCTGTCCTCTATCCTATCCTATCCTCTATCCTATCCTATGCTTTATCCTATCCTATCGTCTATCCTATCCTCTATCCAATCCTATTCCTCTATCCTATCCTATCCTCTATCCTATCCTATCCTATATCCTATCCTATCCTCTATCCTATCCTATCCCCTACAATATCCTTTCCTCTATCCTATCCTATCCTCTATCCTATCCTATCCTCTATCCTATCCTATCCTCCATCCTATCCTATCCTCAATCCTATCCTTTCCTGCATCCTATCCAATCCTGTATCCTATCCTGTCCTCTATCCTATCCTATCCTCTATCCTATCCTATCCTCTATCCTATCCTATCCTCTATCCTATCCTATCCTCTATCCTATCCTATCCTCTATCCTATCAAATCCCCTATCCTATCCTCTATCCTATCCTATCCTGTATCCTATCCAATCCTCTATCCTATCCTCTATCCTAGCCTATCCTCTATCCTATCCTATCCTCTATCCTATCCTCTATCCTATCCTATCGTCTATCCTATCCTCTATCCTATCCTATCCTATATCCTATCCTATCCTCTATCCTATCCTATCCTCTATCCTATCCTATCCTCTATCCTATCCTATCCTCTATCCTATCCTATCCTCTATCCTATCCTATCCTGTATCCTATCCAATCCTCTATCCTATTATCTATCCTATCCTATCCTCTATCCTATCCTATCCTCCATCCTATCCTGTATCCTATCCTATCCTCTATCCTATCCTATCCTCTATCCTATCCTATCCTCTGTCCTATCCTATCCTGTATCCTATCCTATCCTCTATCCTATCCTCTATCCTATCCTATCGTCTATCCTATCCTCTATCCTATCCTATCCTCTATCCTATCCTATCCTCAATCCTATCCTTTCCTGTATCCTATCCAATCCTGTATCCTCTCCTGTCCTCTATCCTATACTATCCTCTATTCGATCCTATCCTTTTATCCTATCCTATCCTATCCTCTATCCTATCCTATCTTCTATCCTATCCTATCCACTATCCTATCAAATCCCCTATCCTATCCTCTGTCCTATCCTATCCTCTATCCTATCCTATCCTCTATCCTATCCTATCCTCTATTCTTTCCTATCCTCTATCCTATCCTATCCTCTATCCTATCCTATCCTCTATCCTATCCTATCCTCTATCCTATCCTATCCTCCATCCTATCCTATCCTGTATCCTATCCTATCCTCTATCCTATCCTATCCTCTATCCTATCCTATCCTCTATACTATCCTATCCTCTGTCCTATCCTATCCTCTATCCTATCCTATCCTCTATCCTATCCTCTATCCTATCCTCTATCCTATCCTATCGTCTATCCTATCCTCTATCCTATCCTATCCTCTATCCTATCCTATCCTCAATCCTATCCTTTCCTGTATCCTATCCAATCCTGTATCCTCTCCTGTCCTCTATCCTATACTATCCTCTATTCGATCCTATCCTTTTATCCTATCCTATCCTATCCTCTATCCTATCCTATCTTCTATCCTATCCTATCCTCTATCCTATCAAATCCCCTATCCTATCCTCTGTCCTATCCTATCCTCTATCCTATCCTATCCTCTATCCTATCCTATCCTCTATCCTATCCTATCCTCTATCCTATCCTATCCTCTATCCTATACTATCCTCTATCCTATCCTATCCTCTATCCTATCCTATCCTCTATCCTCTATCCTATCCTATCCTCTATCCTCTATCCTATCCTATCCTCTATCCTATCCTATCGTCTATCCTATCGTCTAACCTATCCTATCCTATCCTCTATCCTATCCTATCGTCTATCCTATCGTCTATCCTATCCTATCCTCTATCCTATCCTATCCTCCCTCCTATCCTATCCTCAATCCTATCCTTTCCTGTATCCTATCCAATCCTGTATCCTATCCTGTCCTCTATCCTATCCTATCCTCTATCCTATCCTATGCTCTATCCTATCCTATCGTCTACCCTATCCTCTATCCTATCCTATTCCTCTATCCTATCCTATCCTCTATCCCATCCTATCCTATATCCTATCCTATCCTCTATCCTATCCTATTCTCTATCCTATCCTATCCTCTATCCTATCCTATCCTCTATCCTATCCTATCCTCCATCCTATCCTATCCTCAATCCTATCCTTTCCTGCATCCTATCCAATCCTGTATCCTATCCTGTCCTCTATCCTATCCTATCCTCTATCCTATCCTATCCTCTATCCTCTATCCTATCCTATCCTCTATCCTATCCTATCCTCTATCCTATCCTATCCTCTATCCTATCAAATCCCCTATCCTATCCTCTATCCTATCCTATCCTGTATCCTATCCAATCCTCTATCCTATCCTCTATCCTATCCTATCCTCTATCCTATCCTATCCTCTATCCTTTCGTATCCTCTATCCTATCCTATCCTCTATCCTATCCTATCCTCTATCCTATCCTATCCTCTATCCTATCCTATCCTCTATCCTATCCTATCCTATCCTCTATCCTATCCTATCCTCTATCCTATCCTATCCTATCCTCTATCCTATCAAATCACCTACCCTATTCTCTGTCCTATCCTATCCTCTATCCTATCCTATCCTCTATCCTATCCTATCCTCTATCCTATCCTATCCTCTATCCTATCCTGTCCTCTATCCTATCCTATCCTCTATCCTATCCTATCCTCTATCCTCTATCCTATCCTTTCCTCTATCCTCTATCCTATCCTATCCTATCGTCTATCCTATCCTCTATCCTATCCTATCCTATCGTCTATCCTATCCTCTATCCTATCCTATCCTCCATCCTATCCTATCCTCAATCCTATCGTTTCCTGTATCCTATCCAATCCTGTATCCTATCCTGTCCTCTATCCTATCCTATCCTCTATCCTATCCTATGCTCTATCCTATCCTATCGTCTATCCTATCCTCTATCCTATCCTATTCCTCTATCCTATCCTATCCTCTATCCTATCCTATCCTATATCCTATCCTATCCTCTATCCTATCCTATCCTCTATCCTATCCTATCCTCTATCCTATCCTATCCTCTATCCTATCCTATCCTCTATCCTATCCTATCCTCTATCCTATCCTATCCTCTATCCTATCCTATCCTCTATCCTATCCTATCCCCTATCCTATCCTCTATCCTATCCTATCCTGTATCCTATCCATTACTTTATCCTATCCTGTATCCTATCCTATCCTCTATCCTACCCTATCCTCCATCCTATCCTATCCTGTATCCTATCCTATCCTCTATCCTATACTATCCTCTATCCTATCCTATCCTCTATCCTATCAAATCCCCTATCCTATCCTCTGTCCTATTCTATCCTCTATCCTATCCTATCCTCTATCCTATCCTATCCTCTATCTTATCAAATCCCCTATCCTATCCTCTATCCTATCCTATCCTCTATCCTATCGTATCCTCTATCCTATCCCATCTTCTATCCTATCCTATCCTCTATCCTATCAAATCCCCAACCCTATCCTCTGTCCTATCCTATCCTCTATCCTATCCTATCCTCTATCCTCTATCCTATCCTATCCTCTATCCTCTATCCTATCCTATCCGCTATCCTATCCTATCGTCTATCCTATCCTCTATCCTATCCTATCCTCTATCCTATCCTATCCTCCATCCTATCCTATCCTCAATCCTATCCTTTCCTGTATCCTATCCAATCCTGTATCCTATCCTGTCCTCTATCCTATCCTATCCTCTATCCTATCCTATGCTCTATCCTATCCTATCGTCTATCCTATCCTCTATCCTATCCTATTCCTCTATCCTATCCTATCCTCTATCCTATCCTATCCTATATCCTATCCTATCCTCTATCCTATCCTATCCTCTATCCTATCCTATCCTCTATCCTATCCTATCCACTATCCAATCCTATCCTCTATCCTCTATCCTCTATCCTATCCTATCCTCTATCCTATCCTATCCTCTATACTATCCTATCCACTATCCTATCCAATCCTCTATCCTATCCTATCGTCTATCCTATCCTCTATCCTATCCTATCCTCTATCCTATCCTATCCTCCATCCTATCCTATCCTCAATCCTATCCTTTCCTGTATCCTATCCAATCCTGTATCCTATCCTGTCCTCTATCCTATCCTATCCTCTATCCTATCCTATCCTCTATCCTATCCTATCCTGTATCCTATCCTATCCTCTGTCCTATCCTATCCTCTATCCTATCCTATCCTCTATCCTATCCTATCATCTATCCTCTATCCTATCCTATTAAATCCCCTATCCTATCCTCTATCCTACCCTATCCTCTGTCATATCCTATCCTCTATCCTATCCTATCCTCTATCCTATCCTATCCTCTATCCTATCCTATCCTCTACCCTCTATCCTATCCTATCCTCTATCCGCTATCCTATCCTATCCTCTATCCTATCCTATCGTCTATCCTATCCTCTATCCTATCCTATCCTCTATCCTATCCTATCCTCCATCCTATCCTATCCTCAATCCTATCCTTTCCTGTATCCTATCCAATCCTGTATCCTATCCTGTCCTCTATCCTATCCTATCCTCTATCCTATCCTATGCTCTATCCTATCCTATCGTCTATCCTATCCTCTATCCTATCCTATTCCTCTATCCTATCCTATCCTCTATCCTATCCTATGCTCTATCCTATCCTATAGTCTATCCTATCCTCTATCCTATACTATTCCTCTATCCTATCCTATCCTCTATCCTATCCTCTATCCTATCCTATCCTCTATCCTATCCTGTCCTCCATCCTATCCTATACTCAATCCTATCCTTTCCTGTATCCTATCCAATCCTGTATCCTATCCTGTCCTCTATCCTATCCTATCCTCTATCCTATCCTATCCTCTATCCTATCCTATCCTCTATCCTATCCTATCCTCTATCCTATCCTATCCTCTATCCTATCCTATCCTCTATCCTATCCTATCCTCTATCCTATCCTATCCTCTATCCTATCCTATCCTCTATCCTATCCTATCCTCTATCCTATCCTATCCTCTATCCTATCCCATCCTCTATCCTATCCTATCCTCTATCCTATCCTATCCTCTATCCTATCCTATCCTCTATCCTATCAAATCCCCTATCCTATCCTCTGTCCTATTCTATCCTCTATCCTATCCTATCCTCTATCCTATCCTATCCTCTATCCTATCAAATCCCCTATCCTATCCTCTATCCTATCCTATCCTCTATCCTATCGTATCCTCTATCCTATCCCATCTTCTATCCTATCCTATCCTCTATCCTATCAAATCCCCAACCCTATCCTCTGTCCTATCCTATCCTCTATCCTATCCTATCCTCTATCCTCTATCCTATCCTATCCTCTATCCTCTATCCTATCCTATCCGCTATCCTATCCTATCGTCTATCCTATCCTCTATCCTATCCTATCCTCTATCCTATCCTATCCTCCATCCTATCCTATCCTCAATCCTATCCTTTCCTGTATCCTATCCAATCCTGTATCCTATCCTGTCCTCTATCCTATCCTATCCTCTATCCTATCCTATGCTCTATCCTATCCTATCGTCTATCCTATCCTCTATCCTATCCTATTCCTCTATCCTATCCTATCCTCTATCCTATCCTATCCTATATCCTATCCTATCCTCTATCCTATCCTATCCTCTATCCTATCCTATCCTCTATCCTATCCTATCCACTATCCAATCCTATCCTCTATCCTCTATCCTCTATCGTATCCTATCCTCTATCCTATCCTATCCTCTATCCTATCCTATCCTCAATCCTATCCTTTCCTGTATCCTATCCTATCCTGTATCCTATCCTATCCTCTATCCTATCCTATCCTCTATCCTATCCTATCTTCTATCCTATCCTATCCTCTATCCTATCCTATCGTCTATCCTATCGTCTATCCTATCCTATCCTCTATCCTATCCTATCCTCCATCCTATAATATCCTCAATCCTATCCTTTCCTGTATCCTATCCAATCCTGTATCCTATCCTGTCCTCTATCCTATCCTATCCTCTATCCTATCCTATGCTTTATCCTATCCTATCGTCTATCCTATCCTCTATCCTATCCTATTCCTCTATCCTATCCTATCCTCTATCCTATCCTATCCTATATCCTATCCTATCCTCTATCCTATCCTATCCTCTACAATATCCTATCCTCTATCCTATCCTATCCTCTATTCTATCCTATCCTCTATCCTATCCTATCCTCCATCCTATCCTATCCTCAATCCTATCCTTTCCTGCATCCTATCCAATCCTGTATCCTATCCTGTCCTCTATCCTATCCTATCCTCTATCCTATCCTATCCTCTATCCTATCCTATCCTCTATCCTATCCTATCCTCTATCCTATCAAATCCCCTATCCTATCCTCTATCCTATCCTATCCTGTATCCTATCCAATCCTCTATCCTATCCTCTATCCTATTATATCCTCTATCCTATCCTATCCTCCATCCTATCCTATCCTGTATCCTATCCTATCCTATATCCTATCCTATCCTCTATCCTATCCTATCCTCTATCCTATCCTATCCTCTATCCTATCCTATCCTCTATCCTATCCTATCCTCTATCCTATCCTATCCTCTATCCTATCCTATCCTGTATCCTATCCAATCCTCTATCCTATTATCTATCCTATCCTATCCTCTATCCTATCCTATCCTCCATCCTATCCTGTATCCTATCCTATCCTCTATCCTATCCTATCCTCTATCCTATCCTATCCTCTGTCCTATCCTATCCACTATCCTATCCTATCCTCTATCCTATCCTCTATCCTATCCTATCGTCTATCCTATCCTCTATCCTATCCTATCCTCTATCCTATCCTATCCTCAATCCTATCCTTTCCTGTATCCTATCCAATCCTGTATCCTATCCTGTCCTCTATCCTATCCTATCCTCTATCCTATCCTATCCTCTATCCTATCCTATCCTGTATCCTATCCTATCCTCTGTCCTATCCTATCCTCTATCCTATCCTATCCTCTATCCTATCCTATCATCTATCCTCTATCCTATCCTATTAAATCCCCTATCCTATCCTCTATCCTACCCTATCCTCTGTCATATCCTATCCTCTATCCTATCCTATCCTCTATCCTATCCTATCCTCTATCCTATCCTATCCTCTATCCTCTATCCTATCCTATCCTCTATCCTCTATCCTATCCTATCCTCTATCCTATCCTATCCTCTATCCTATCCTATCCTCCATCCTATCCTATCCTCAATCCTATCCTTTCCTGTATCCTATCCAATCCTGTATCCTATCCTGTCCTCTATCCTATCCTATCCTCTATCCTATCCTATCCTCAATCCTATCCTTTCCTGTATCCTATCCAATCCTGTATCCTATCCTGTCCTCTATCCTATCCTATCCTCTATCCTATCCTATCGTCTATCCTATCCTCTATCCTATCCTATCCTCTATCCTATCCTATCCTCCATCCTATCCTATCCTCAATCCTATCCTTTCCTGTATCCTATCCAATCCTGTATCCTATCCTGTCCTCTATCCTATCCTATCCTCTATCCTATCCTATGCTCTATCCTATCCTATCGTCTATCCTATCCTCTATCCTATCCTATTCCTCTATCCTATCCTATCCTCTATCCTATCCTATCCTATATCCTATCCTATCCTCTATCCTATCCTATCCTCTATCCTATCCTATCCTCTATCCTATCCTATCCACTATCCAATCCTATCCTCTATCCTCTATCCTCTATCGTATCCTATCCTCTATCCTATCCTATCCTCTATCCTATCCTATCCTCAATCCTATCCTTTCCTGTATCCTATCCTATCCTGTATCCTATCCTATCCTCTATCCTATCCTATCCTCTATCCTATCCTATCTTCTATCCTATCCTATCCTCTATCCTATCCTATCGTCTATCCTATCGTCTATCCTATCCTATCCTCTATCCTATCCTATCCTCCATCCTATAATATCCTCAATCCTATCCTTTCCTGTATCCTATCCAATCCTGTATCCTATCCTGTCCTCTATCCTATCCTATCCTCTATCCTATCCTATGCTTTATCCTATCCTATCGTCTATCCTATCCTCTATCCTATCCTATTCCTCTATCCTATCCTATCCTCTATCCTATCCTATCCTATATCCTATCCTATCCTCTATCCTATCCTATCCTCTACAATATCCTATCCTCTATCCTATCCTATCCTCTATTCTATCCTATCCTCTATCCTATCCTATCCTCCATCCTATCCTATCCTCAATCCTATCCTTTCCTGCATCCTATCCAATCCTGTATCCTATCCTGTCCTCTATCCTATCCTATCCTCTATCCTATCCTATCCTCTATCCTATCCTATCCTCTATCCTATCCTATCCTCTATCCTATCAAATCCCCTATCCTATCCTCTATCCTATCCTATCCTGTATCCTATCCAATCCTCTATCCTATCCTCTATCCTATTATATCCTCTATCCTATCCTATCCTCCATCCTATCCTATCCTGTATCCTATCCTATCCTATATCCTATCCTATCCTCTATCCTATCCTATCCTCTATCCTATCCTATCCTCTATCCTATCCTATCCTCTATCCTATCCTATCCTCTATCCTATCCTATCCTCTATCCTATCCTATCCTGTATCCTATCCAATCCTCTATCCTATTATCTATCCTATCCTATCCTCTATCCTATCCTATCCTCCATCCTATCCTGTATCCTATCCTATCCTCTATCCTATCCTATCCTCTATCCTATCCTATCCTCTGTCCTATCCTATCCACTATCCTATCCTATCCTCTATCCTATCCTCTATCCTATCCTATCGTCTATCCTATCCTCTATCCTATCCTATCCTCTATCCTATCCTATCCTCAATCCTATCCTTTCCTGTATCCTATCCAATCCTGTATCCTATCCTGTCCTCTATCCTATCCTATCCTCTATCCTATCCTATCCTCTATCCTATCCTATCCTGTATCCTATCCTATCCTCTGTCCTATCCTATCCTCTATCCTATCCTATCCTCTATCCTATCCTATCATCTATCCTCTATCCTATCCTATTAAATCCCCTATCCTATCCTCTATCCTACCCTATCCTCTGTCATATCCTATCCTCTATCCTATCCTATCCTCTATCCTATCCTATCCTCTATCCTATCCTATCCTCTATCCTCTATCCTATCCTATCCTCTATCCTCTATCCTATCCTATCCTCTATCCTATCCTATCCTCTATCCTATCCTATCCTCCATCCTATCCTATCCTCAATCCTATCCTTTCCTGTATCCTATCCAATCCTGTATCCTATCCTGTCCTCTATCCTATCCTATCCTCTATCCTATCCTATGCTCTATCCTATCCTATCGTCTATCCTATCCTCTATCCTATCCTATTCCTCTATCCTATCCTATCCTCTATCCTATCCTATGCTCTATCCTATCCTATAGTCTATCCTATCCTCTATCCTATACTATTCCTCTATCCTATCCTATCCTCTATCCTATCCTCTATCCTATCCTATCCTCTATCCTATCCTATCCTCCATCCTATCCTATACTCAATCCTATCCTTTCCTGTATCCTATCCAATCCTGTATCCTATCCTGTCCTCTATCCTATCCTATCCTCTATCCTATCCTATCCTCTATCCTATCCTATCCTCTGTCCTATCCTATCCTCTATCCTATCCTATCCTCTATCCTATCCTCTATCCTATCCTATCGTCTATCCTATCCTCTATCCTATCCTATCCTATATCCTATCCTATCCTCTATCCTATCCTATCCTCTATCCTATCCTATCCTCTATCCTATCCTATCCTCTATCCTATCCTATCCTCTATCCTATCCTATCCTCTATCCTATCCTATCCTGTATCCTATCCAATCCTCTATCCTATTATCTATCCTATCCTATCCTCTATCTTATCCTATCCTCCATCCTATCCTGTATCCTATCCTATCCTCTATCCTATCCTATCCTCTATCCTATCCTATCCTCTGTCCTATCCTATCCTCTATCCTATCCTATCCTCTATCCTATCCTCTATCCTATCCTATCGTCTATCCTATCCTCTATCCTATCCTATCCTCTATCCTATCCTATCCTCAATCCTATCCTTTCCTGTATCCTATCCAATCCTGTATCCTATCCTGTCCTCTATCCTATCCTATCCTCTATCCTATCCTATCCTCTATCCTATCCTATCCTGTATCCTATCCTATCCTCTGTCCTATCCTATCCTCTATCCTATCCTATCCTCTATCCTATCCTATCATCTATCCTCTATCCTGTCCTATTAAATCCCCTATCCTATCCTCTATCCTACCCTATCCTCTGTCATATCCTATCCTCTATCCTATCCTATCCTCTATCCTATCCTATCCTCTATCCTATCCTATCCTCTATCCTCTATCCTCTATCCTATCCTATCCTCTATCCTCTATCCTATCCTATCCTCTATCCTATCCTATCGTCTATCCTATCCTCTATCCTATCCTATCCTCTATCCTATCCTATCCTCCATCCTATCCTATCCTCAATCCTATCCTTTCCTGTATCCTATCCAATCCTGTATCCTATCCTGTCCTCTATCCTATCCTATCCTCTATCCTATCCTATGCTCTATCCTATCCTATCGTCTATCCTATCCTCTATCCTATCCTATTCCTCTATCCTATCCTATCCTCTATCCTATCCTATGCTCTATCCTATCCTATAGTCTATCCTATCCTCTATCCTATACTATTCCTCTATCCTATAATATCCTCTATCCTATCCTCTATCCTATCCTATCCTCTATCCTATCCTATCCTCCATCCTATCCTATACTCAATCCTATCCTTTCCTGTATCCTATCCAATCCTGTATCCTATCCTGTCCTCTATCCTATCCTATCCTCTATCCTAACCTATCCTCTATCCTATCCTATCCTGTATCCTATCCTATCCTCTATCCTATCCTATCCTCTACCCTCTATCCTATCCTATCCTCTATCCGCTATCCTATCCTATCCTCTATCCTATCCTATCGTCTATCCTATCCTCTATCCTATCCTATCCTCTATCCTATCCTATCCTCCATCCTATCCTATCCTCAATCCTATCCTTTCCTGTATCCTATCCAATCCTGTATCCTATCCTGTCCTCTATCCTATCCTATCCTCTATCCTATCCTATGCTCTATCCTATCCTATCGTCTATCCTATCCTCTATCCTATCCTATTCCTCTATCCTATCCTATCCTCTATCCTATCCTATGCTCTATCCTATCCTATAGTCTATCCTATCCTCTATCCTATACTATTCCTCTATCCTATCCTATCCTCTATCCTATCCTCTATCCTATCCTATCCTCTATCCTATCCTGTCCTCCATCCTATCCTATACTCAATCCTATCCTTTCCTGTATCCTATCCAATCCTGTATCCTATCCTGTCCTCTATCCTATCCTATCCTCTATCCTATCCTATCCTCTATCCTATCCTATCCTCTATCCTATCCTATCCTCTATCCTATCCTATCCTCTATCCTATCCTATCCTCTATCCTATCCTATCCTCTATCCTATCCTATCCTCTATCCTATCCTATCATCTATCCTATCCTATCCTCTATCCTATCCCATCCTCTATCCTATCCTATCCTCTATCCTATCCTATCCTCTATCCTATCCTATCCTCTATCCTATCAAATCCCCTATCCTATCCTCTGTCCTATTCTATCCTCTATCCTATCCTATCCTCTATCCTATCCTATCCTCTATCCTATCAAATCCCCTATCCTATCCTCTATCCTATCCTATCCTCTATCCTATCGTATCCTCTATCCTATCCCATCTTCTATCCTATCCTATCCTCTATCCTATCAAATCCCCAACCCTATCCTCTGTCCTATCCTATCCTCTATCCTATCCTATCCTCTATCCTCTATCCTATCCTATCCTCTATCCTCTATCCTATCCTATCCGCTATCCTATCCTATCGTCTATCCTATCCTCTATCCTATCCTATCCTCTATCCTATCCTATCCTCCATCCTATCCTATCCTCAATCCTATCCTTTCCTGTATCCTATCCAATCCTGTATCCTATCCTGTCCTCTATCCTATCCTATCCTCTATCCTATCCTATGCTCTATCCTATCCTATCGTCTATCCTATCCTCTATCCTATCCTATTCCTCTATCCTATCCTATCCTCTATCCTATCCTATCCTATATCCTATCCTATCCTCTATCCTATCCTATCCTCTATCCTATCCTATCCTCTATCCTATCCTATCCACTATCCAATCCTATCCTCTATCCTCTATCCTCTATCGTATCCTATCCTCTATCCTATCCTATCCTCTATCCTATCCTATCCTCAATCCTATCCTTTCCTGTATCCTATCCTATCCTGTATCCTATCCTATCCTCTATCCTATCCTATCGTCTATCCTATCGTCTATCCTATCCTATCCTCTATCCTATCCTATCCTCCATCCTATAATATCCTCAATCATATCCTTTCCTGTATCCTATCCAATCCTGTATCCTATCCTGTCCTCTATCCTATCCTATCCTCTATCCTATCCTATGCTTTATCCTATCCTATCGTCTATCCTATCCTCTATCCTATCCTATTCCTCTATCCTATCCTATCCTCTATCCTATCCTATCCTATATCCTATCCTATCCTCTATCCTATCCTATCCTCTACAATATCCTATCCTCTATCCTATCCTATCCTCTATTCTATCCTATCCTCTATCCTATCCTATCCTCCATCCTATCCTATCCTCAATCCTATCCTTTCCTGCATCCTATCCAATCCTGTATCCTATCCTGTCCTCTATCCTATCCTATCCTCTATCCTATCCTATCCTCTATCCTATCCTATCCTCTATCCTATCCTATCCTCTATCCTATCAAATCCCCTATCCTATCCTCTATCCTATCCTATCCTGTATCCTATCCAATCCTCTATCCTATCCTCTATCCTATTATATCCTCTATCCTATCCTATCCTCCATCCTATCCTATCCTGTATCCTATCCTATCCTATATCCTATCCTATCCTCTATCCTATCCTATCCTCTATCCTATCCTATCCTCTATCCTATCCTATCCTCTATCCTATCCTATCCTCTATCCTATCCTATCCTCTATCCTATCCTATCCTGTATCCTATCCAATCCTCTATCCTATTATCTATCCTATCCTATCCTCTATCCTATCCTATCCTCCATCCTATCCTGTATCCTATCCTATCCTCTATCCTATCCTATCCTCTATCCTATCCTATCCTCTGTCCTATCCTATCCACTATCCTATCCTATCCTCTATCCTATCCTCTATCCTATCCTATCGTCTATCCTATCCTCTATCCTATCCTATCCTCTATCCTATCCTATCCTCAATCCTATCCTTTCCTGTATCCTATCCAATCCTGTATCCTATCCTGTCCTCTATCCTATCCTATCCTCTATCCTATCCTATCCTCTATCCTATCCTATCCTGTATCCTATCCTATCCTCTGTCCTATCCTATCCTCTATCCTATCCTATCCTCTATCCTATCCTATCATCTATCCTCTATCCTATCCTATTAAATCCCCTATCCTATCCTCTATCCTACCCTATCCTCTGTCATATCCTATCCTCTATCCTATCCTATCCTCTATCCTATCCTATCCTCTATCCTATCCTATCCTCTATCCTCTATCCTATCCTATCCTCTATCCTCTATCCTATCCTATCCTCTATCCTATCCTATCCTCTATCCTATCCTATCCTCCATCCTATCCTATCCTCAATCCTATCCTTTCCTGTATCCTATCCAATCCTGTATCCTATCCTGTCCTCTATCCTATCCTATCCTCTATCCTATCCTATGCTCTATCCTATCCTATCGTCTATCCTATCCTCTATCCTATCCTATTCCTCTATCCTATCCTATCCTCTATCCTATCCTATGCTCTATCCTATCCTATAGTCTATCCTATCCTCTATCCTATACTATTCCTCTATCCTATCCTATCCTCTATCCTATCCTCTATCCTATCCTATCCTCTATCCTATCCTATCCTCCATCCTATCCTATACTCAATCCTATCCTTTCCTGTATCCTATCCAATCCTGTATCCTATCCTGTCCTCTATCCTATCCTATCCTCTATCCTATCCTATCCTCTATCCTATCCTATCCTCTGTCCTATCCTATCCTCTATCCTATCCTATCCTCTATCCTATCCTCTATCCTATCCTATCGTCTATCCTATCCTCTATCCTATCCTATCCTATATCCTATCCTATCCTCTATCCTATCCTATCCTCTATCCTATCCTATCCTCTATCCTATCCTATCCTCTATCCTATCCTATCCTCTATCCTATCCTATCCTCTATCCTATCCTATCCTGTATCCTATCCAATCCTCTATCCTATTATCTATCCTATCCTATCCTCTATCTTATCCTATCCTCCATCCTATCCTGTATCCTATCCTATCCTCTATCCTATCCTATCCTCTATCCTATCCTATCCTCTGTCCTATCCTATCCTCTATCCTATCCTATCCTCTATCCTATCCTCTATCCTATCCTATCGTCTATCCTATCCTCTATCCTATCCTATCCTCTATCCTATCCTATCCTCAATCCTATCCTTTCCTGTATCCTATCCAATCCTGTATCCTATCCTGTCCTCTATCCTATCCTATCCTCTATCCTATCCTATCCTCTATCCTATCCTATCCTGTATCCTATCCTATCCTCTGTCCTATCCTATCCTCTATCCTATCCTATCCTCTATCCTATCCTATCATCTATCCTCTATCCTGTCCTATTAAATCCCCTATCCTATCCTCTATCCTACCCTATCCTCTGTCATATCCTATCCTCTATCCTATCCTATCCTCTATCCTATCCTATCCTCTATCCTATCCTATCCTCTATCCTCTATCCTCTATCCTATCCTATCCTCTATCCTCTATCCTATCCTATCCTCTATCCTATCCTATCGTCTATCCTATCCTCTATCCTATCCTATCCTCTATCCTATCCTATCCTCCATCCTATCCTATCCTCAATCCTATCCTTTCCTGTATCCTATCCAATCCTGTATCCTATCCTGTCCTCTATCCTATCCTATCCTCTATCCTATCCTATGCTCTATCCTATCCTATCGTCTATCCTATCCTCTATCCTATCCTATTCCTCTATCCTATCCTATCCTCTATCCTATCCTATGCTCTATCCTATCCTATAGTCTATCCTATCCTCTATCCTATACTATTCCTCTATCCTATAATATCCTCTATCCTATCCTCTATCCTATCCTATCCTCTATCCTATCCTATCCTCCATCCTATCCTATACTCAATCCTATCCTTTCCTGTATCCTATCCAATCCTGTATCCTATCCTGTCCTCTATCCTATCCTATCCTCTATCCTAACCTATCCTCTATCCTATTATATCCTGTATCCTATCCTATCCTCTATCCTATCCTATCCTCTATCCTATCCTATCGTCTATCCTATCCTCTATCCTATCCTATTCCTCTATCCTATCCTATCCTCTATCCTATCCTATGCTCTATCCTATCCTATAGTCTATCCTATCCTCTATCCTATACTATTCCTCTATCCTATCCTATCCTCTATCCTATAATCTATCCTATCCTATCCTCTATCCTATCCTATCCTCCATCCTATCCTATACTCAATCCTATCCTTTCCTGTATCCTATCCAATCCTGTATCCTATCCTGTCCTCTATCCTATCCTATCCTCTATCCTATCCTATCCTCTATCCTATCCTATCCTGTATCCTATCCTATCCTCTATCCTATCCTATCCTCTATCCTATCCTATCCTCTATCCTATCCTATCTTTTATCCTACCTTATCATCTATCCTATCAAATCCCCTATCCTATCCTCTATCCTATCCTATCCTCTATCCTATCCTATCCTCCATCCTATCCTATCCTCAATCCTATTCTTTCCTGTAACCTATCCAATCTTTTATCCTATCCTGTCCTCTATCCTATCCTATCCTCTATCCTATCCTATCCTCTATCCTATCCTATCTTCTATCCTATCCTATCCTCTATCCTATCAAATCACCTACCCTATTCTCTGTCCTATCCTATCCTCTATCCTATCCTATCCTCTATCCTATCCTATCCTCTATCCTATCCTATCCTCTATCCTATCCTATCCTCTATCCTATCCTATCCTCTATCCTATCCTATCCTCTATCCTCTATCCTATCCTTTCCTCTATCCTCTATCCTATCCTATCCTATCGTCTATCCTATCCTCTATCCTATCCTATCCTATCGTCTATCCTATCCTCTATCCTATCCTATCCTCTATCCTATCCTATCCTCCATCCTATCCTATCCTCAATCCTATCGTTTCCTGTATCCTATCCAATCCTGTATCCTATCCTGTCCTCTATCCTATCCTATCCTCTATCCTATCCTATGCTCTATCCTATCCTATCGTCTATCCTATCCTCTATCCTATCCTATTCCTCTATCCTATCCTATCCTCTATCCTATCCTATCCTATATCCTATCCTATCCTCTATCCTATCCTATCCTCTATCCTATCCTATCCTCTATCCTATCCTATCCTCTATCCTATCCTATCCTCTATCCTATCCTATCCTCTATCCTATCCTATCCTCTATCCTATCCTATCCTCTATCCTATCCTATCCTCTATCCAATCCTATCCTCTATCCTATCCTATCCTCTATCCTATCCTATCCTCTATCCTATCCTTTCCTGTATCCTATCCAATCCTGTATCCTATCCTGTCCTCTATCCTATCCTATCCTCTATCCTATCCTATGCTCTATCCTATCCTATCGTCTATCCTATCCTCTATCCTATCCTATTCCTCTATCCTATCCTATCCTCTATCCTATCCTATGCTCTATCCTATCCTATAGTCTATCCTATCCTCTATCCTATACTATTCCTCTATCCTATAATATCCTCTATCCTATCCTCTATCCTATCCTATCCTCTATCCTATCCTATCCTCCATCCTATCCTATACTCAATCCTATCCTTTCCTGTATCCTATCCAATCCTGTATCCTATCCTGTCCTCTATCCTATCCTATCCTCTATCCTAACCTATCCTCTATCCTATCCTATCCTGTATCCTATCCTATCCTCTATCCTATCCTATCCTCTATCCTATCCTATCGTCTATCCTATCCTCTATCCTATCCTATTCCTCTATCCTATCCTATCCTCTATCCTATCCTATGCTCTATCCTATCCTATAGTCTATCCTATCCTCTATCCTATACTATTCCTCTATCCTATCCTATCCTCTATCCTATCGTCTATCCTATCCTATCCTCTATCCTATCCTATCCTCTATCCTATCCTATCCTCTATCCTATCCTATCTTCTATCCTATCCTATCCTCTATCCTATCAAATCACCTACCCTATTCTCTGTCCTATCCTATCCTCTATCCTATCCTATCCTCTATCCTATCCTATCCTCTATCCTATCCTATCCTCTATCCTATCCTATCCTCTATCCTATCCTATCTTTTATCCTACCTTATCATCTATCCTATCAAATCCCCTATCCTATCCTCTATCCTATCCTATCCTCTATCCTATCCTATCCTCCATCCTATCCTATCCTCAATCCTATTCTTTCCTGTAACCTATCCAATCTTTTATCCTATCCTGTCCTCTATCCTATCCTATCCTCTATCCTATCCTATCCTCTATCCTATCCTATCTTCTATCCTATCCTATCCTCTATCCTATCAAATCACCTACCCTATTCTCTGTCCTATCCTATCCTCTATCCTATCCTATCCTCTATCCTATCCTATCCTCTATCCTATCCTATCCTCTATCCTATCCTATCCTCTATCCTATCCTATCCTCTATCCTATCCTATCCTCTATCCTCTATCCTATCCTTTCCTCTATCCTCTATCCTATCCTATCCTATCGTCTATCCTATCCTCTATCCTATCCTATCCTATCGTCTATCCTATCCTCTATCCTATCCTATCCTCTATCCTATCCTATCCTCCATCCTATCCTATCCTCAATCCTATCGTTTCCTGTATCCTATCCAATCCTGTATCCTATCCTGTCCTCTATCCTATCCTATCCTCTATCCTATCCTATGCTCTATCCTATCCTATCGTCTATCCTATCCTATTCCTCTATCCTATCCTATCCTCTATCCTATCCTATCCTATATCCTATCCTATCCTCTATCCTATCCTATCCTCTATCCTATCCTATCCTCTATCCTATCCTATCCTCTATCCTATCCTATCCTCTATCCTATCCTATCCTCTATCCTATCCTATCCTCTATCCTATCCTATCCTCTATCCTATCCTATCCTCTATCCAATCCTATCCTCTATCCTATCCTATCCTCTATCCTATCCTATCCTCTATCCTATCCTATCCTCTATCCTATCCTATCCTCTATCCTATCCTATCCTCTATCCTATCCTATCCTCTATCCTATCCTATCCTCTATCCTATCCTATCTTCTATCCTATCCTATCCTCTATCCTATCAAATCACCTACCCTATTCTCTGTCCTATCCTATCCTCTATCCTATCCTATCCTCTATCCTATCCTATCCTCTATCCTATCCTATCCTCTATCCTATCCTGTCCTCTATCCTATCCTATCCTCTATCCTATCCTATCCTCTATCCTCTATCCTATCCTTTCCTCTATCCTCTATCCTATCCTATCCTATCGTCTATCCTATCCTCTATCCTATCCTATCCTATCGTCTATCCTATCCTCTATCCTATCCTATCCTCCATCCTATCCTATCCTCAATCCTATCGTTTCCTGTATCCTATCCAATCCTGTATCCTATCCTGTCCTCTATCCTATCCTATCCTCTATCCTATCCTATGCTCTATCCTATCCTATCGTCTATCCTATCCTCTATCCTATCCTATTCCTCTATCCTATCCTATCCTCTATCCTATCCTATCCTATATCCTATCCTATCCTCTATCCTATCCTATCCTCTATCCTATCCTATCCTCTATCCTATCCTATCCTATATCCTATCCTATCCTCTATCCTATCCTATCCTCTATCCTATCCTATCCTCTATCCTATCCTATCCTCTATCCTATCCTATCCTCTATCCTATCCTATCCTCTATCCTATCCTATCCTCTATCCTATCCTATCCTCTGTCCTATCCTATCCTCTATCCTATCCTATCCTCCATCCTATCCTATACTCAATCCTATCCTTTCCTGTATCCTATCCAATCCTGTATCCTATCCTGTCCTCTATCCTATCCTATCCTCTATCCTAACCTATCCTCTATCCTATCCTATCCTGTATCCTATCCTATCCTCTATCCTATCCTATCCTCTATCCTATCCTATCGTCTATCCTATCCTCTATCCTATCCTATTCCTCTATCCTATCCTATCCTCTATCCTATCCTATGCTCTATCCTATCCTATAGTCTATCCTATCCTCTATCCTATACTATTCCTCTATCCTATCCTATCCTCTATCCTATCCTCTATCCTATCCTATCCTCTATCCTATCCTATCCTCCATCCTATCCTATACTCAATCCTATCCTTTCCTGTATCCTATCCAATCCTGTATCCTATCCTGTCCTCTATCCTATCCTATCCTCTATCCTATCCTATCCTCTATCCTATCCTATCCTGTATCCTATCCTATCCTCTATCCTATCCTATCCTCTATCCTATCCTATCCTCCATCCTATCCTATCCTCAATCCTATTCTTTCCTGTAACCTATCCAATCTTTTATCCTATCCTGTCCTCTATCCTATCCTATCCTCTATCCTATCCTATCCTCTATCCTATCCTATCTTCTATCCTATCCTATCCTCTATCCTATCAAATCACCTACCCTATTCTCTGTCCTATCCTATCCTCTATCCTATCCTATCCTCTATCCTATCCTATCCTCTATCCTATCCTATCCTCTATCCTATCCTATCCTCTATCCTATCCTATCCTCTATCCTATCCTATCCTCTATCCTCTATCCTATCCTATTCCTCTATCCTATCCTATCCTCTATCCTATCCTATCCTATATCCTATCCTATCCTCTATCCTATCCTATCCTCTATCCTATCCTATCCTCTATCCTATCCTATCCTCTATCCTATCCTATCCTCTATCCTATCCTATCCTCTATCCTATCCTATCCTCTATCCTATCCTATCCTCTATCCTATCCTATCCTCTATCCAATCCTATCCTCTATCCTATCCTATCCTCTATCCTATCCTATCCTCTATCCTATCCTATCCTCTATCCTATCCTATCCTCTATCCTATCCTATCCTCTATCCTATCCTATCCTCTATCCTATCCTATCCTCTATCCTATCCTATCCTCTATCCTTTCCTATCCTCTATCCTATCCTATCCTCTATCCTATCCTATCCTCTATCCTATCCTATCCTCTATCCTATCCTATCCTCTATCCTATCCTATCCTCTATCCTATCCTATCTTCTATCCTATCCTATCCTCTATCCTATCAAATCACCTACCCTATTCTCTGTCCTATCCTATGCTCTATCCTATCCTATCGTCTATCCTATCCTCTATCCTATCCTATTCCTCTATCCTATCCTATCCTCTATCCTATCCTATCCTATATCCTATCCTATCCTCTATCCTATCCTATCCTCTATCCTATCCTATCCTCTATCCTATCCTATCCTCTATCCTATCCTATCCTCTATCCTATCCTATCCTCTATCCTATCCTATCCTCTATCCTATCCTATCCTCTATCCAATCCTATCCTCTATCCTATCCTATCCTCTATCCTATCCTATCCTCTATCCTATCCTATCCTCTATCATATCCTATCCTCTATCCTATCCTATCCTCTATCCTATCCTATCCTCTATCCTATCCTATCCTCTATCCTATCCTATCCTCTATCCTTTCCTATCCTCTATCCTATCCTATCCTCTATCCTATCCTATCCTCTATCCTGTCCTATCCTCTATCCTATCCTATCCTCTATTATATCCTATCCTCTATCCAATCCTATCTTCTATCCTATCCTATCCTCTATCCTATCAAATCACCTACCCTATTCTCTGTCCTATCCTATCCTCTATCCTATCCTATCCTCTATCCTATCCTATCCTCTATCCTATCCTATCCTCTATCCTATCCTGTCCTCTATCCTATCCTATCCTCTATCCTATCCTATCCTCTATCCTCTATCCTATCCTTTCCTCTATCCTCTATCCTATCCTATCCTATCGTCTATCCTATCCTCTATCCTATCCTATCCTATCGTCTATCCTATCCTCTATCCTATCCTATCCTCCATCCTATCCTATCCTCAATCCTATCGTTTCCTGTATCCTATCCAATCCTGTATCCTATCCTGTCCTCTATCCTATCCTATCCTCTATCCTATCCTATGCTCTATCCTATCCTATCGTCTATCCTATCCTCTATCCTATCCTATTCCTCTATCCTATCCTATCCTCTATCCTATCCTATCCTATATCCTATCCTATCCTCTATCCTATCCTATCCTCTATCCTATCCTATCCTCTATCCTATCCTATCCTATATCCTATCCTATCCTCTATCCTATCCTATCCTCTATCCTATCCTATCCTCTATCCTATCCTATCCTCTATCCTATCCTATCCTCTATCCTATCCTATCCTCTATCCTATCCTATCCTCTATCCTATCCTATCCTCTATCCTATCCTATCCTCTATCCTATCCTATCCTCTATCCTATCCTATCCTCTATCCTATCCTATCCTCTATCCAATCCTATCCTCTATCCTATCCTATCCTCTATCCTATCCTATCCTCTATCCTATGCTATCCTCTATCCTATCCTATCCTCTATCCTATCCTATCCTCTATCCTATCCTATCCTCTATCCTCTATCCTATCCTATCCTCTATCCTATCCTATCCTCTATCCTTTCCTATCCTCTATCCTATCCTATCCTCTATCCTATCCTATCCTCTATCCTATCCTATCCTCTATCCTATCCTATCCTCCATCCTATCCTATCCTGTATCCTATCCTATCCTCTATCCTATCCTATCCTCTATCCTATCCTATCCTCTATCCTATCCTATCCTCTGTCCTATCCTATCCTCTATCCTATCCTATCCTCCATCCTATCCTATACTCAATCCTATCCTTTCCTGTATCCTATCCAATCCTGTATCCTATCCTGTCCTCTATCCTATCCTATCCTCTATCCTAACCTATCCTCTATCCTATCCAATCCTGTATCCTATCCTGTCCTCTATCCTATCCTATCCTCTATCCTATCCTATGCTCTATCCTATCCTATCGTCTATCCTATCCTCTATCCTATCCTATTCCTCTATCCTATCCTATCCTCTATCCTATCCTATCCTATATCCTATCCTATCCTCTATCCTATCCTATCCTCTATCCTATCCTATCCTCTATCCTATCCTATCCTCTATCCTATCCTATCCTCTATCCTATCCTATCCTCTATCCTATCCTATCCTCTATCCTATCCTATCCTCTATCCTATCCTATGCTCTATCCTATCCTATCGTCTATCCTATCCTCTATCCTATCCTATTCCTCTATCCTATCCTATCCTCTATCCTATCCTATCCTATATCCTATCCTATCCTCTATCCTATCCTATCCTCTATCCTATCCTATCCACTATCCTATCCTATCCTCTATCCTATCCTATCCTCTATCCTATCCTATCCTCTATCCTATCCTATCCTCTATCCTATCCTATCCTCTATCCTATCCTATCCTCTATCCAATCCTATCCTCTATCCTATCCTATCCTCTATCCTATCCTATCCTCTATCCTATCCTATCCTCTATCCTATCCTATCCTCTATCCTATCCTATCCTCTATCCTATCCTATCCTCTATCCTATCCTATCCTCTATCCTATCCTATCCTCTATCCTTTCGTATCCTCTATCCTATCCTATCCTCTATCCTATCCTATCCTCTATCCTATCCTATCCTCTATCCTATCCTATCCTCTATCCTATCCTATCCTATCCTCTATCCTATCCTATCCTCTATCCTATCCTATCCTATCCTCTATCCTATCAAATCACCTACCCTATTCTCTGTCCTATCCTATCCTCTATCCTATCCTATCCTCTATCCTATCCTATCCTCTATCCTATCCTATCCTCTATCCTATCCTGTCCTCTATCCTATCCTATCCTCTATCCTATCCTATCCTCTATCCTCTATCCTATCCTTTCCTCTATCCTCTATCCTATCCTATCCTATCGTCTATCCTATCCTCTATCCTATCCTATCCTATCGTCTATCCTATCCTCTATCCTATCCTATCCTCCATCCTATCCTATCCTCAATCCTATCGTTTCCTGTATCCTATCCAATCCTGTATCCTATCCTGTCCTCTATCCTATCCTATCCTCTATCCTATCCTATGCTCTATCCTATCCTATCGTCTATCCTATCCTCTATCCTATCCTATTCCTCTATCCTATCCTATCCTCTATCCTATCCTATCCTATATCCTATCCTATCCTCTATCCTATCCTATCCTCTATCCTATCCTATCCTCTATCCTATCCTATCCTCTATCCTATCCTATCCTCTATCCTATCCTATCCTCTATCCTATCCTATCCTCTATCCTATCCTATCCTCTATCCTATCCTATCCTCTATCCTATCCTATCCTCTATCCTATCCTATCCTCTATCCTATCCTATCCTCTATCCTATCCTATCCTCTATCCTATCCTATCCTCTATCCTATCCTATCCTCTATCCTATCCTATCCTCTATCCAATCCTATCCTCTATCCTATCCTATCCTCTATCCTATCCTATCCTCTATCCTATGCTATCCTCTATCCTATCCTATCCTCTATCCTATCCTATCCTCTATCCTATCCTATCCTCCATCCTATCCTATCCTGTATCCTATCCTATCCTCTATCCTATCCTATCCTCTATCCTATCCTATCCTCTATCCTATCCTATCCTCTATCCTATCCTATCCTCTATCCTATCCTATCCTCCATCCTATCCTATCCTGTATCCTATCCTATCCTCTATCCTATCCAATCCTGTATCCTATCCTGTCCTCTATCCTATCCTATCCTCTATCCTAACCTATCCTCTATCCTATCCAATCCTGTATCCTATCCTGTCCTCTATCCTATCCTATCCTCTATCCTATCCTATGCTCTATCCTATCCTATCGTCTATCCTATCCTCTATCCTATCCTATTCCTCTATCCTATCCTATCCTCTATCCTATCCTATCCTCTATCCTATCCTATCCTCTATCATATCCTATCTTCTATCCTATCCTATCCTCTATCCTATCCTATCCTCTATCCTATCCTATCCTCTATCCTATCCTATGCTCTATCCTATCCTATCGTCTATCCTATCCTCTATCCTATCCTATTCCTCTATCCTATCCTATCCTCTATCCTATCCTATCCTATATCCTATCCTATCCTCTATCCTATCCTATCCTCTATCCTATCCTATCCACTATCCTATCCTATCCTCTATCCTATCCTATCCTCTATCCTATCCTATCCTCTATCCTATCCTATCCTCTATCCTATCCTATCCTCTATCCTATCCTATCCTCTATCCAATCCTATCCTCTATCCTATCCTATCCTCTATCCTATCCTATCCTCTATCCTATCCTATCCTCTATCCTATCCTATCCTCTATCCTATCCTATCCTCTATCCTATCCTATCCTCTATCCTATCCTATCCTCTATCCTATCCTATCCTCTATCCTTTCGTATCCTCTATCCTATCCTATCCTCTATCCTATCCTATCCTCTATCCTATCCTATCCTCTATCCTATCCTATCCTCTATCCTATCCTATCCTATCCTCTATCCTATCCTATCCTCTATCCTATCCTATCCTATCCTCTATCCTATCAAATCACCTACCCTATTCTCTGTCCTATCCTATCCTCTATCCTATCCTATCCTCTATCCTATCCTATCCTCTATCCTATCCTATCCTCTATCCTATCCTGTCCTCTATCCTATCCTATCCTCTATCCTATCCTATCCTCTATCCTCTATCCTATCCTTTCCTCTATCCTCTATCCTATCCTATCCTATCGTCTATCCTATCCTCTATCCTATCCTATCCTATCGTCTATCCTATCCTCTATCCTATCCTATCCTCCATCCTATCCTATCCTCAATCCTATCGTTTCCTGTATCCTATCCAATCCTGTATCCTATCCTGTCCTCTATCCTATCCTATCCTCTATCCTATCCTATGCTCTATCCTATCCTATCGTCTATCCTATCCTCTATCCTATCCTATTCCTCTATCCTATCCTATCCTCTATCCTATCCTATCCTATATCCTATCCTATCCTCTATCCTATCCTATCCTCTATCCTATCCTATCCTCTATCCTATCCTATCCTCTATCCTATCCTATCCTCTATCCTATCCTATCCTCTATCCTATCCTATCCTCTATCCTATCCTATCCTCTATCCTATCCTATCCTCTATCCTATCCTATCCTCTATCCTATCCTATCCTCTATCCTATCCTATCCTCTATCCAATCCTATCCTCTATCCTATCCTATCCTCTATCCTATCCTATCCTCTATCCTATGCTATCCTCTATCCTATCCTATCCTCTATCCTATCCACTATCCTATCCTCTATCCTATCCTCAATCTTATCCTATCCTCTATCCTATCCTATCTTCTATCCTATCCTATCCTCTATCATATCCTATCCTCTATCGTATCCTATCCTCTATCCTATCATATCCTCTATCCTATCCTATCCTCTATCCTATCCTATCCTCTATCCTATCCTATCCTCTTTGCAATAATATTCTCTACCCCATCCATTACTTTATTCTATCTTCTATACTATCATCCATCCTATCCTATCCTCTATCCTATCCTATCCTCTGTCCTATCCACTATCCTATCCTCTATCCTATCCTCAATCTTATCCTATCCTCTATCCTATCCTATCTTCTATCCTATCCTATCCTCTATCATATCCTATCCTCTATCGTATCCTATCCTCTATCCTATCATATCCTCTATCCTATCCTATCCTCTATCCTATCCTATCCTCTATCCTATCCTATCCTCTATGCAATAATATTCTCTATCCCATCCATTACTTTATTCTATCTTCTATACTATCATCCATCCTATCCTATCCACTATCCTATCCTATCCTCTAACCAATCCTATCCTCTATCCTATCCTATCCTCTATCCTATCCTATCCTCTATCCTATCCTATCCTCTATCCTATCCTATCCTCTATCCTTTCCTATCCTCTATCCTATCCTATCCTCTATCCTATCCTATCCTCTATCCCATCCAATCCCCTATCATATCCTCTATCCGATCCTATCCTCTATCCTATCCTATCCTCTACCCTATTCTATCCTCTATCCTATCCTATCCTCTATCCTAACCTATCTTCTATCCTATCCTATTCTCTATCCTATTATATCCTATCCTGTACCGCCTCCTATCCTGTATCCGTTCCAATCCCCTATCGTCTACCGTATCATATTCTCTATCCTATCCTCTATCCTATCCTATCCTCTATCCTATCCAATCCCCTATCCTATCCTCTATCCTATCCTATCCTCTATCCTATCCTATCCTCTATCCTATCCTATCCTCTATCCTATCCTATCCTCTATCCTATCCTCTATCCTATCCTCTATCCTATCCTCTATCCTATCTTATCCTCTATCCTATCCTATCCTCTATCCTATCCTATCCTCTATCCTATCCTATCCCCTATCCTATCCTATCCTCTATCCTATCCTATCCTCTATCCTATCCTATCATCTATCCTATCCTATCTTCTATCCTATCCTATCCTCTATCATATCCTATCCTCTATCATATCCTATCCTCTATCCTATCCTATCCTCTATCCTATCCTATCCTCTATCCTATACTATCCTCTATCCTATCCTATCCTCTATCCTATCCTATCCTCTATCCTATCCTATCCTCTATCCTATCCTATCCTCTATCCTATACTATCCTCTATACTATCCTATCCTCTATGCTATCCTATCCTCTATCATATGCTATCCTCTATCATATCCTATCCTCTATCCTATCCTATCCTCTATCCTATCCTCTCCTCTATCCTATCCTATCCTATATCCTATCCTATCCTCTATCCTATCCTATCCTCTATCCTATCCTATCCTCTATCCTATCCTATCCTCTATCCTATCCTATCCTCTATCCTATCCTATCCTCTATCCTATCCTATCCTCTATCCTTTCCTATCCTCTATCATATCCTATCCTCTATCCTATCCTATCCTCTATAGTATCCAATCCCCTATCATATCCTCTATCCGATCCTATCCTCTATCCTATTATATCCTCTAACCTATTCTATCCTCTATCCTATCCTATCCTCTATCCTAACCTATCCTCTATCCTATCCTATTCTTTATCCTATTATATCCTATCCTGTACCGCCTCCTATCCTGTATCCGATCCAATCCCCTATCGTCTACCGTATCATATTCTCTATCCTATCCTCGATCCTATCCAATCCTTTGTCCTATCCTATCCTCTATAATATCGTATCCTGTATCATATCCTTTCCTCTTTCCTATAATATCATCTATCCTATCCTATCCTCTATCCTATCCTATCCTCTATCGTCTCCTATCATCTATCCTATCCAATCCCCTATGATATCCTCTATCCAATCCTATCCTCTATCCTATCCTATCCTCTATCCTATCCTATCCTCTATCCTATTCTATCCTCTATCCTATCCTATCCTCTATCCTATACTATCCTCTATACTATCCTATCCTCTATGCTATCCTATCCTCTATCATATCCTATCCTCTATCCTATCCTATCCTCTATCCTATCCTATCCTCTATCCAATCCTCTCCTCTATCCTATCCTATCCTGTATCCTATCCTATCCTCTATCCTATCCTATCCTCTATCCTATCCTATCCTCTATCCTATCCTATCCTCTATCCTATCCTCTCCTGTATCCTATCCTATCCTCTATCCTATCCTATCCTCTATCCTATCCTATCCTCTATCCTATACTATCCACTATCCTATCCTATCCTCTATCCTATCCGATCCTCTATCCCATCCTATCCTCTATCCTATCCTATCCTCTATCCTATCCTATCGTCTATCCTATCCTATCCTCTATCATATTCTATCCTCTATCCTACCCTATCCTCTATTATATCCTCTCCTCTATCCTATCCTATCCTCTATCCTATACTATCCTCTATACTATCCTATCCTCTATCCTATCCTATCCTCTATCCTATCCTATCCTCTATCCTATACTATCCACTATCCTATCCTATCCTCTATCCTATCCTATCCTCTATCCTATCCTATCCTCTATCCTATCCTATCCTCTATCCTATCCTATCCTCTACCCTATCCTATCCTCTATCCTATCCTATCCTCTATCCTATTCTATCCTCTATCCTATCCTATCCTCTATCCTATCCTATCCTCTATCCTATCCTATCCTCTATCCTATACTATCCACTATCCTATCCTATCATCTATCCTATCCGATCCTCTATCCTATCCTATCCTCTATCCTATACTATCCTCTATACTATCCTATCCTCTGTGTTATCCTATCCTCTATCCTATACTATCCACTATCCTATCCTATCCTCTATCCTATCCTATCCTCTATCCTATCCTATCATCTATCGTATACTATCCACTATCCTATCCTATCCTCTATCCTATCCGATCCTCTATCCTATCCTATCCTCTATCCTATCCTATCCTCTATCCTATCCTATCGTCTATCCTATCCTATCCTCTATCCTAACCTATCCTCTATCCTATCCTATTCTCTATCCTATTATATCCTATCCTGTACCGCCTCCTATCCTGTATCCGATCCAATCCCCTATCGTCTACCGTATCATATTCTCTATCCTATCCTCGATCCTATCCAATCCTCTGTACTATCCTATCCTCTATAATATCGTATCCTGTATCATATCCTTTCCTCTTTCCTATAATATCATCTATCCTATCCTATCCTCTATCCTATCCTATCCTCTATCCTATCCTATCCTCTATCCTATCCTATCCTCTATCCTATCCTATCCTCTATCCTATACTATCCTCTATACTATCCTATCCTCTGTGTTATCCTATCCTCTATCCTATACTATCCACTATCATATCCTATCCTCTATCCTATCCTATCCTCTATCCTATCCTCTCCTCTATCCTATCCTATCCTATCCTATATCCTATCCTATCCTCTATCCTATCCTATCCTCTATCCTATCCTATCCTCTACCCTATCCTATCCTCTATCCTATCCTATCCTCTATCCTATTCTATCCTCTATCCTATCCTATCCTCTATCCTATCCTATCCTCTATCCTATCCTATCCTCTATCCTATACTATCCACTATCCTATCCTATCATCTATCCTATCCGATCCTCTATCCTATCCTATCCTCTATCCTATCCTATCCTCTATCCAATCCTCTCCTCTATCCTATCCTATCCTGTATCCTATCCTATCCTCTATCCTATCCTATCCTCTATCCTATCCTATCCTCTATCCTATACTATCCACTATCCTATCCTATCCTCTATCCTATCCTATCCTCTATCCTATCCTATCCTCTATCCTATCCTATCCTCTATGCTATAATATTCTCTATCCCATCAATTACTTTATTCTATCTTCTATACTATCATTCATCCTATCCTATCCACTATCCTATCCTATCCTCCATCCTATCCTATCCTCAATCCTATCGTTTCCTGTATCCTATCCAATCCTGTATCCTATCCTGTCCTCTATCCTATCCTATCCTCTATCCTATCCTATGCTCTATCCTATCCTATCGTCTATCCTATCCTCTATCCTATCCTATTCCTCTATCCTATCCTATCCTCTATCCTATCCTATCCTATATCCTATCCTATCCTCTATCCTATCCTATCCTCTATCCTATCCTATCCTCTATCCTATCCTATCCTCTATCCTATCCTATCCTCTATCCTATCCTATCCTCTATCCTATCCTATCCTCTATCCTATCCTATCCTCTATCCTATCCTATCCTCTATCCTATCCTATCCTCTATCCTATCCTATCCTCTATCCTATCCTATCCTCTATCCTATCCTATCCTCTATCCAATCCTATCCTCTATCCTATCCTATCCTCTATCCTATCCTATCCTCTATCCTATCCTATCCTCTATCCTATCCTATCCTCTATCCTATCCTATCCTCTATCCTATCCTATCCTCTATCCTATCCTATCCTCTATCCTTTCCTATCCTCTATCCTATCCTATCCTCTATCCTATCCTATCCTCTATCCTATCCTATCCTCTATCCTATCCTATCCTCCATCCTATCCTATCCTGTATCCTATCCTATCCTCTATCCTATCCTATCCTCTATCCTATCCTATCCTCTATCCTATCCTATCCTCTGTCCTATCCTATCCTCTATCCTATCCTATCCTCTATCCTATCCTCTATCCTATCCTCTATCCTATCCTATCGTCTATCCTATCCTCTATCCTATCCTATCCTCTATCCTATCCTATCCTCCATCCTATCCTATCCTCAATCCTATCCTTTCCTGTATCCTATCCAATCCTGTATCCTCTCCTGTCCTCTATCCTATAGTATCCTCTTTTCGATCCTATCCTTTTATCCTATCCTATCCTATCCTCTATCCTATCCTATCCTCTATCCTATCCTATCTTCTATCCTATCCTATCCTCTATCCTATCAAATCCCCTATACTATCCTCTGTCCTATCCTATCCTCTATCCTATCCTATCCTCTATCCTATCCTATCCTCTATCCTATCCAATCCTCTATCCTATCCTATCCTCTATCCTATCCTATCCTCTATCCTATCCTGTCCTCTATCCTATCCTATCCTCTATCCTATCCTATGCTTTATCCTATCCTATCGTCTATCCTATCCTCTATCCAATCCTATTCCTCTATCCTATCCTATCCTCTATCCTATCCTATCCTATATCCTATCCTATCCTCTATCCTATCCTATCCCCTACAATATCCTTTCCTCTATCCTATCCTATCCTCTATCCTATCCTATCCTCTATCCTATCCTATCCTCCATCCTATCCTATCCTCAATCCTATCCTTTCCTGCATCCTATCCAATCCTGTATCCTATCCTGTCCTCTATCCTATCCTATCCTCTATCCTATCCTATCCTCTATCCTATCCTATCCTCTATCCTATCCTATCCTCTATCCTATCCTATCCTCTATCCTATCAAATCCCCTATCCTATCCTCTATCCTATCCTATCCTGTATCCTATCCATTCCTCTATCCTATCCTCTATCCTAGCCTATCCTCTATCCTATCCTATCCTCCATCCTATCCTATCCTGTATCCTATCCTATCCTCTATCCTATCCTATCCTCTATCCTATCCTATCCTCTGTCCTATCCTATCCTCTATCCTATCCTATCCTCTATCCTATCCTCTATCCTATCCTATCGTCTATCCTATCCTCTATCCTATCCTATCCTATATCCTATCCTATCCTCTATCCTATCCTATCCTCTATCCTATCCTATCCTCTATCCTATCCTATCCTCTATCCTATCCTATCCTCTATCCTATCCTATCCTGTATCCTATCCAATCCTCTATCCTATTATCTATCCTATCCTATCCTCTATCCTATCCTATCCTCCATCCTATCCTGTATCCTATCCTATCCTCTATCCTATCCTATCCTCTATCCTATCCTATCCTCTGTCCTATCCTATCCTGTATCCTATCCTATCCTCTATCCTATCCTCTATCCTATCCTATCGTCTATCCTATCCTCTATCCTATCCTATCCTCTATCCTATCCTATCCTCAATCCTATCCTTTCCTGTATCCTATCCAATCCTGTATCCTCTCCTGTCCTCTATCCTATACTATCCTCTATTCGATCCTATCCTTTTATCCTATCCTATCCTATCCTCTATCCTATCCTATCTTCTATCCTATCCTATCCACTATCCTATCAAATCCCCTATCCTATCCTCTGTCCTATCCTATCCTCTATCCTATCCTATCCTCTATCCTATCCTATCCTCTATCCTTTCCTATCCTCTATCCTATCCTATCCTCTATCCTATCCTATCCTCTATCCTATCCTATCCTCTATCCTATCCTATCCTCCATCCTATCCTATCCTGTATCCTATCCTATCCTCTATCCTATCCTATCCTCTATCCTATCCTATCCTCTATCCTATCCTATCCTCTGTCCTATCCTATCCTCTATCCTATCCTATCCTCTATCCTATCCTCTATCCTATCCTCTATCCTATCCTATCGTCTATCCTATCCTCTATCCTATCCTATCCTCTATCCTATCCTATCCTCAATCCTATCCTTTCCTGTATCCTATCCAATCCTGTATCCTATCCTGTCCTCTATCCTATCCTATCCTCTATCCTATCCTATGCTCTATCCTATCCTATCGTCTACCCTATCCTCTATCCTATCCTATTCCTCTATCCTATCCTATCCTCTATCCCATCCTATCCTATATCCTATCCTATCCTCTATCCTATCCTATTCTCTATCCTATCCTATCCTCTATCCTATCCTATCCTCTATCCTATCCTATCCTCCATCCTATCCTATCCTCAATCCTATCCTTTCCTGCATCCTATCCAATCCTGTATCCTATCCTGTCCTCTATCCTATCCTATCCTCTATCCTATCCTATCCTCTATCCTCTATCCTATCCTATCCTCTATCCTATCCTATCCTCTATCCTATCCTATCCTCTATCCTATCAAATCCCCTATCCTATCCTCTATCCTATCCTATCCTGTATCCTATCCAATCCTCTATCCTATCCTCTATCCTATCCTATCCTCTATCCTATCCTATCCTCCATCCTATCCTATCCTGTATCCTATCCTATCCTCAATCCTATCCTATCCTCTATCCTATCCTCTAACCTATCCTATCCTCTATCCTATCCTCTATCCTATCCTATCGTCTATCCTATCCTCTATCCTATCCTATCCTATATCCTATCCTATCCTCTATCCTATCCTATCCTCTATCCTATCCTATCCTCTATCCTATCCTATCCTCTATCCTATCCTATCCTCTATCCTATCCTATCCTCTATCCTATCCTATCCTGTATCCTATCCAATCCTCTATCCTATCCTCTATCCTATCCTATCCTCTATCCTATCCTATCCTCCATCCTATCCTATCCTGTATCCTATCCTATCCTCTATCCTATCCTATCATCTATCCTATCCTATCCTCTGTCCTATCCTATCCTCTATCCTATCCTATCCTCTATCCTATCCTCTATCCTATCCTCTATCCTACCCTATCGTCTATCCTATCCTCTATCCTATCCTATCCTCTATCCTATCCTATCCTCCATCCTATCCTATCCTCAATCCTATACTTTCCTGTATCCTATCCAATCCTGTATCCTCTCCTGTCCTCTATCCTATACTATCCTCTATTCGATCCTATCCTTTTATCCTATCCTATCCTATCCTCTAGCCTTTCCTATCCTCTATCCTATCCTATCTTCTATCCTATCCTATCCTCTATCCTATCAAATCCCCTATCCTATCCTCTGTCCTATCCTATCCTCTATCCTATCCTATCCTCTATCCTATCCTCTATCCTATCCTCTATCCTACCCTATCGTCTATCCTATCCTCTATCCTATCCTATCCTCTATCCTATCCTATCCTCCATCCTATCCTATCCTCAATCCTATACTTTCCTGTATCCTATCCAATCCTGTATCCTCTCCTGTCCTCTATCCTATACTATCCTCTATTCGATCCTATCCTTTTATCCTATCCTATCCTATCCTCTAGCCTTTCCTATCCTGTATCCTATCCTATCCTCAATCCTATCCTATCCTCTATCCTATCCTCTAACCTATCCTATCCTCTATCCTATCCTCTATCCTATCCTATCGTCTATCCTATCCTCTATCCTATCCTATCCTATATCCTATCCTATCCTCTATCCTATCCTATCCTCTATCCTATCCTATCCTCTATCCTATCCTATCCTCTATCCTATCCTATCCTCTATCCTATCCTATCCTCTATCCTATCCTATCCTGTATCCTATCCAATCCTCTATCCTATCCTCTATCCTATCCTATCCTCTATCCTATCCTATCCTCCATCCTATCCTATTCTGTATCCTATCCTATCCTCTATCCTATCCTATCATCTATCCTATCCTATCCTCTGTCCTATCCTATCCTCTATCCTATCCTCTGTCCTATCCTATCCTCTATCCTATCCTATCCTCTATCCTATCCTCTATCCTATCCTCTATCCTACCCTATCGTCTATCCTATCCTCTATCCTATCCTATCCTCTATCCTATCCTATCCTCCATCCTATCCTATCCTCAATCCTATACTTTCCTGTATCCTATCCAATCCTGTATCCTCTCCTGTCCTCTATCCTATACTATCCTCTATTCGATCCTATCCTTTTATCCTATCCTATCCTATCCTCTAGCCTTTCCTATCCTCTATCCTATCCTATCTTCTATCCTATCCTATCCTCTATCCTATCAAATCCCCTATCCTATCATCTGTCCTATCCTATCCTCTATCCTATCCTATCCTCTATCCTATCCTCTATCCTATCCTCTATCCTACCCTATCGTCTATCCTATCCTCTATCCTATCCTATCCTCTATCCTATCCTATCCTCCATCCTATCCTATCCTCAATCCTATACTTTCCTGTATCCTATCCAATCCTGTATCCTCTCCTGTCCTCTATCCTATACTATCCTCTATTCGATCCTATCCTTTTATCCTATCCTATCCTATCCTCTAGCCTTTCCTATCCTGTATCCTATCCTATCCTCTATCCTATCCTATCCTCTATCCTATCCTATCTTCTATCCTATCCTATCCTCTATCCTATCAAATCACCAACCCTATCCTCTGTCCTATCCTATCCTCCATCCTATCCTATCCTGTATCCTATCCTATCCTCTATCCTATCCTATCCTCTATCCTATCCTATCCTCTGTCCTATCCGATCCTCTATTCTATCCTATCCTCTATCCTATCCTCTATCCTATCCTATCGTCTATCCTATCCTCTATCCTATCCTATCGTCTATCCTATCCTCTATCCTATCCTATCCTATATCCTATCCTATCCTCCATCCTATCCTATCCTCAATCCTATCCTTTCCTGTATCCTATCCAATCCTGTATCCTCTCCTGTCCTCTATCCTATACTATCCTCTATTCGATCCTATCCTTTTATCCTATCCTATCCTATCCTATATCCTATCCTATCCTCTATCCTATCCTATCCTATCCTCTATCCTATCCTATCCTCTATCCTATCCTATCCTCTATCCTATCCTATCCTATATCCTATCCTATCCTCCATCCTATCCTATCCTCAATCCTATCCTTTCCTGTATCCTATCCAATCCTGTATCCTCTCCTGTCCTCTATCCTATACTATCCTCTATTCGATCCTATCCTTTTATCCTATCCTATCCTATCCTCTATCCTATCATATCCTCTATCCTATCCTATCTTCTATCCTATCCTATCCTCTATCCTATCAAATCCCCTATCCTATCCTCCATCCTATCCTATCCTCAATCCTATCCTTTCCTGTATCCTATCCAATCCTGTATCCTATCCTGTCCTCTATTCTATCCTACGTTCTATCCTATCCTATCCTCTATCCTATCCTATTCTCTATCCTATCCTATGCTCTATCCTATCCTATCGTCTATCCTATCTTCTATCCTATCCTATCAAATCCCCTATCCTATCCTCTGTCCTATCCTATCCTCTATCCTTTCCTATCCTCTATCCTATCCTCTATCTATCCTATCCTATCCTCTATCCTAACCTATCCTCTATCCTATCCTATTCTTTATCCTATTATATCCTATCCTGTACCGCCTCCTATCCTGTATCCGATCCAATCCCCTATCGTCTACCGTATCATATTCTCTATCCTATCCTCGATCCTATCCAATCCTTTGTCCTATCCTATCCTCTATAATATCGTATCCTGTATCATATCCTTTCCTCTTTCCTATAATATCATCTATCCTATCCTATCCTCTATCCTATCCTATCCTCTATCGTCTCCTATCATCTATCCTATCCAATCCCCTATGATATCCTCTATCCAATCCTATCCTCTATCCTATCCTATCCTCTATCCTATCCTATCCTCTATCCTATTCTATCCTCTATCCTATCCTATCCTCTATCCTATACTATCCTCTATACTATCCTATCCTCTATGCTATCCTATCCTCTATCATATCCTATCCTCTATCCTATCCTATCCTCTATCCTATCCTATCCTCTATCCAATCCTCTCCTCTATCCTATCCTATCCTGTATCCTATCCTATCCTCTATCCTATCCTATCCTCTATCCTATCCTATCCTCTATCCTATCCTATCCTCTATCCTATCCTCTCCTGTATCCTATCCTATCCTCTATCCTATCCTATCCTCTATCCTATCCTATCCTCTATCCTATACTATCCACTATCCTATCCTATCCTCTATCCTATCCGATCCTCTATCCCATCCTATCCTCTATCCTATCCTATCCTCTATCCTATCCTATCGTCTATCCTATCCTATCCTCTATCATATTCTATCCTCTATCCTACCCTATCCTCTATTATATCCTCTCCTCTATCCTATCCTATCCTCTATCCTATACTATCCTCTATACTATCCTATCCTCTATCCTATCCTATCCTCTATCCTATCCTATCCTCTATCCTATACTATCCACTATCCTATCCTATCCTCTATCCTATCCTATCCTCTATCCTATCCTATCCTCTATCCTATCCTATCCTCTATCCTATCCTATCCTCTACCCTATCCTATCCTCTATCCTATCCTATCCTCTATCCTATTCTATCCTCTATCCTATCCTATCCTCTATCCTATCCTATCCTCTATCCTATCCTATCCTCTATCCTATACTATCCACTATCCTATCCTATCATCTATCCTATCCGATCCTCTATCCTATCCTATCCTCTATCCTATACTATCCTCTATACTATCCTATCCTCTGTGTTATCCTATCCTCTATCCTATACTATCCACTATCCTATCCTATCCTCTATCCTATCCTATCCTCTATCCTATCCTATCATCTATCGTATACTATCCACTATCCTATCCTATCCTCTATCCTATCCGATCCTCTATCCTATCCTATCCTCTATCCTATCCTATCCTCTATCCTATCCTATCGTCTATCCTATCCTATCCTCTATCCTAACCTATCCTCTATCCTATCCTATTCTCTATCCTATTATATCCTATCCTGTACCGCCTCCTATCCTGTATCCGATCCAATCCCCTATCGTCTACCGTATCATATTCTCTATCCTATCCTCGATCCTATCCAATCCTCTGTACTATCCTATCCTCTATAATATCGTATCCTGTATCATATCCTTTCCTCTTTCCTATAATATCATCTATCCTATCCTATCCTCTATCCTATCCTATCCTCTATCCTATCCTATCCTCTATCCTATCCTATCCTCTATCCTATCCTATCCTCTATCCTATACTATCCTCTATACTATCCTATCCTCTGTGTTATCCTATCCTCTATCCTATACTATCCACTATCATATCCTATCCTCTATCCTATCCTATCCTCTATCCTATCCTCTCCTCTATCCTATCCTATCCTATCCTATATCCTATCCTATCCTCTATCCTATCCTATCCTCTATCCTATCCTATCCTCTACCCTATCCTATCCTCTATCCTATCCTATCCTCTATCCTATTCTATCCTCTATCCTATCCTATCCTCTATCCTATCCTATCCTCTATCCTATCCTATCCTCTATCCTATACTATCCACTATCCTATCCTATCATCTATCCTATCCGATCCTCTATCCTATCCTATCCTCTATCCTATCCTATCCTCTATCCAATCCTCTCCTCTATCCTATCCTATCCTGTATCCTATCCTATCCTCTATCCTATCCTATCCTCTATCCTATCCTATCCTCTATCCTATACTATCCACTATCCTATCCTATCCTCTATCCTATCCTATCCTCTATCCTATCCTATCCTCTATCCTATCCTATCCTCTATGCTATAATATTCTCTATCCCATCAATTACTTTATTCTATCTTCTATACTATCATTCATCCTATCCTATCCACTATCCTATCCTATCCTCCATCCTATCCTATCCTCAATCCTATCGTTTCCTGTATCCTATCCAATCCTGTATCCTATCCTGTCCTCTATCCTATCCTATCCTCTATCCTATCCTATGCTCTATCCTATCCTATCGTCTATCCTATCCTCTATCCTATCCTATTCCTCTATCCTATCCTATCCTCTATCCTATCCTATCCTATATCCTATCCTATCCTCTATCCTATCCTATCCTCTATCCTATCCTATCCTCTATCCTATCCTATCCTCTATCCTATCCTATCCTCTATCCTATCCTATCCTCTATCCTATCCTATCCTCTATCCTATCCTATCCTCTATCCTATCCTATCCTCTATCCTATCCTATCCTCTATCCTATCCTATCCTCTATCCTATCCTATCCTCTATCCTATCCTATCCTCTATCCAATCCTATCCTCTATCCTATCCTATCCTCTATCCTATCCTATCCTCTATCCTATGCTATCCTCTATCCTATCCTATCCTCTATCCTATCCTATCCTCTATCCTATCCTATCCTCTATCCTATCCTATCCTCTATCCTATCCTATCCTCTATCCTTTCCTATCCTCTATCCTATCCTATCCTCTATCCTATCCTATCCTCTATCCTATCCTATCCTCTATCCTATCCTATCCTCCATCCTATCCTATCCTGTATCCTATCCTATCCTCTATCCTATCCTATCCTCTATCCTATCCTATCCTCTATCCTATCCTATCCTCTGTCCTATCCTATCCTCTATCCTATCCTATCCTCTATCCTATCCTCTATCCTATCCTCTATCCTATCCTATCGTCTATCCTATCCTCTATCCTATCCTATCCTCTATCCTATCCTATCCTCCATCCTATCCTATCCTCAATCCTATCCT